>NW_004444045.1:2837143-2891307 GCF_000243295.1 Trichechus manatus latirostris
AAAAAAAAAAAAAAAAAAAAAAAAACAAAAAAAAAAAACACCTACCTCCTGAGGATCTGGATGTCTCTCTTCTTTCTGCAAGCTTTTTGTTTTGTTTTTTAATTGTGTAGTTGAGTGGATGGGTGGGGTGAGATGTGGAATCAGTCAAGCCCAACATTCCTGGTATTATTCCCATTTTAGAGTTGTGAAACTGAGGCATGGGCAGGTGAACTGATATTGTCTATATCTTAGGAAGTCTGTGATTCACCAATTTGTTTACCCTAATGAACCATACATAAAATAATTGACCGAAAACAAAACAAAACCCAGGTATCAGGTATACAATTTCATCTTGGAGGTAATAATAGTATACTATGAGTGTCTGTCAAGCATATCTTTCAAACTTTCACTATTTTTTGTGCTCTAGCTATAAAATCAATAATGATCTGACCTATCTCATAGTGAAAAAGCTAATCCATTCTCCAAAAGTGTTCTTAAAATAAAAATTTCCAAGTAGACTCAGATATAGTTGATGCCCATTTTCAGCATATGATGGAGAAGATTGAAGGGCTCTTTGGTCAGTCACTTAAATGGTGTCCAAGTCTTCCTGTCCCCCAATTCCATGTTCAAATACCCTAAAAACATCACTACCCTTTCCTTATCTTGACTACAAATGATTGATGACATTTTAATAACATAAGTTAATCTACCTTTTATGTCAAAGATAAGGGTAGGCAATAGAAGGAGTATGGCAGGTAGACTATGCAAGGTGATGCTACTTAAGGGAAGTTCTCAGATCCCTATAATAGGCAGCAGAATTGAGTCTCAGCAAGAGTCACATGAGCTGCCAACAGCATATGTAATGCAACTATACGCTTCAATGCAGTTTACTCTGTTTCCCATCACTCACCTGGTTTGTTACTGCCTGCTGGATGGGCTTTTGTGCTGCACATCTGCTGACCTTCCTAGCCACTCCATGTGAATTATGACTACAGTAGTTCTACCCATTGTTCTGCCCACGCACAAATCACTTGAAGCCTTAGGAATCGATCCAGCCTGCGGCACCCTGTTGGGCCTCAATCTAATACCAGTATCAAAACAACTCTAAGGCAAATTTAGGAATCTTTAGGCTAATCATTTCTTTTCTTTTAATCTCCCTTGAAATCCTCAAACATTGTGCAAGCAAGTCTGGGCTGTTTTTGGTAGTAGATCTCCTTTAGGTCTGCACTTCCATGCTCACTATTCACTGCTGACCTGACTCTAAACACAGATTTCCTAATCTGAGATTGTTAACAAACTCTCCACATTCTCAATCATTTCTGTTGCTTCTGAGACCTCGTTCTCCTTTAAGGACACAAGTTGGCTGCAACCAAACCCTTGTTCCCCCTATCTCCGCCCCCCCCCCCAGTTAGAGAATGGTGGAGGAGGGGATTAGTCTGGCAGCTTCCTCTTTTCCCAATAGAATTTTTGGATATTTGTCATACTATGCCCATGCTAAAAATCATCACCGTCACCATCACCATCAATCACCATCACTGTCACCATCAATCACCATCACTGTCACTGTCACCATCATCATCATCAGTCATCATCAATCATCATCAATCATCATCAGTCATCATCTATCCTCTTTGGAAGCTCTTGCCATTGGGCCACACACTCTTCATCCCTCCTTGGAACTCATGTCTATGGCTGCTGCTAGAGAGATTTACAAGACAATAAACAAATTAGACCCTAGGTTCAAGGTCTTACTTTCACTCCAGTATCTGTCATGCTTCTGTGTATTGTCTTCATTTTTTTGGAATGACCCACCTGACAGCCTAGCTTTACAATTCCTTGAACTTGACTCTTCTAGAGACCTTTGTCTCCACATAGCCTCAGGAATCCATTTCCTTGGCCACTTGTCATACCCTGGACCCACATCTATTATGTTCTCTCCACAAGAACCTCTCATCTCCCAGCTTCCTGCTGAGGCCCACCTGCTCTTTGACCCCTTCTACACTTCCAGTCTTGAAACCTTCATTCCCTCCCTGTCTGCAAGCCCCTTTAGGCTTCATTTCAGGACCTCGTAGTGATCACTTGAGTTACTCTTTCACCAGCCTTCTGATTCCTTTGACCTCTCAACTCATCTTTACAAACGCCCAATCCTAGATCAGTTCTCTTACTGACCTCTACTTCTACAAGCAGTCAGAACAACCAATACAATTAATGACAGCAATGAAATAAGTCATTCATACTGTTTTCCAAGGAGTGGCTGGTAGATTCGAACAGCCGATGTTTTGGTTAGCAACCTGTCTCTTAACCACTGTACCACTGTGCCACCAGGCCTCCATTCATGCTGTTAGTATTCACGTTATATGCCATCACAATGCAATTTGACAGGCCTGAAGCTCCATACTGACCATATATCTCACTCTTCTCCTCAGAGTCAGGAATACCAAAAATGTAAATGATTGAATTCCTTAATTGGGAGAGGGTGATGAATTAAACTGTTCAAAAATTTTTTTTTACAAGCTCACTTACATAATATATAGTTTTACAGAAATGAGCAAATATTATCTTATGATATGTACAACTTTGTGGGGAGATACTTAGTAGAATCTCTGATTTTTTTCCCCTTTTTGGTTTAGTTGCCACTTCCCTGCTTCTCCCTAAACAAACATCAACCCTTGCTGCATAAATATACACCTAGAAAAAAAATGTCAACCTTTAAAAAACAAAAACCAAACTCATTGCCTTTGAGTCGATTCTGATTCATAGTCACCCTATAGGACAGAGTAGAACTGCCACATAGAGTTTTCAAGTTGTGGCTGTTGGATTCGAACTGCAAACCTTTTGGTTAGAAGCTGAGCTCTTATCCACTGTGCCACCAGGGCTCCAAATGTCAACTTAGAATGTGTCTAATTTTTTTTGCAAGCTCATGTAATAAAAAGTAAACACAGAATTATTCATATATGCAAATGTACATACATACATGCATACATACATGCCTGTGTATTACACACACATAGGATTTTTGGACATTGTATTAAAAGATGAGACGATAATGCACACATTTTCTGTTTCTTGCTTTTGTCATTGCATATTATCAGGCAGAAATCACTTCATATCAAAAGATATAGCTCTAAATCATTTCATACTAAATTTTTAACTTTGTTATTTCAGAAAAACCAACAAACATTCATTAAGCATCTACTATGTACCACACTAAAGCCTAGGATTTATTTAAATTTCAAAATTGAAAGGAGAAGTAAAGATATTCTTAGTTAAGCCCTCCTAGACAGATGAGAAAGGTAAGGCCTAGTAAATATCTGTAACATGTTCAAGATCATGCAAAAAAAAACAAAACCAAACCCATTGTGTCAAGTCAATTCTGACTCAGTGCGACCCTATAGGATGGAGTAGAACTACCCCATAGGGTTTCCAAAGAGTGACTGGTGGATTCGAACTGCATGCCTTTTTGGTTAGCAGCCAAGCTCTTAACCACTGTGCCACCAGGGCTCCACAAAATCAAACCCGTTGCTGTTGAGTCAATTCCGACTCATAGTGAGCCTATAGGACAGAGTAGAACTGCCCCACAGGGTTTCCAAAGCTGTAATCTTTATGGAAACGGACTGTCATATCTTTCTCCTGTGGAGTGGTTGTTGGGTTCCAACTGCTTTTGGTTGGCAGGGGAGTGCTTTAACCACTGCACCACCAGGGCTCCTATAATGCAGCCAAATGGTGTTATATCTTGCATCAGAACCCCTGATAATTGTTGGCTGTGAGGAGAGTCTAAAATGCCTTTACTGAACCAAATTTACCCACCAGTAGAATCTTGTTAAAACTCCCAACGTTTGAAGGGACATCAACAGAAGAGAAAAATATATATTGAAGAGCCAACTGAGAGATCTTACCATTTTAAGAGAGCTCTTTTCACAGAGAAAATCATGGATGTGTAGACTTTGACTGAAAATCCTCCGACTTCTAAGTCACATCTGAAAGGACCCAGCTTTCAAATGGTAGCTCCTTTCTCAGGGCTGGAAAACTAGCTTGAGTGTGAGGAGACTGTTAACCAAGAAGCTAAAACTTTTTGGCAAACTGTGAGTCTTCAAGTTCATAAAATAGAAAAGCAGGCTTGTACATCACATTTCTTTATTAATGGTACTTCTGCAGATCCATTTGTCAAGAGTTAATCTCTGCCAGATTTTGGTGCAATTGGTGTTTGCCTGGAAATGAAGCCACTGGCCCGTTGCCGCTGAAGCATGCTGAATGTCAGTGTAGTCATTGAATCATCAAATCATTTTTGGGCATCTATTCTATGCCAGACACTATGCTATGCCCTAAATACAGAAGAGATGGTTCCATAGGCTTCCCACATCACAGACAAGAAATGTACTACTAAATCTCTCGTGTATTTGTCCCTGCTGACAATTCAGTCTGAACTCTATGACCTTCACTGACAAAATTGCAAGCAATGAACAAATGTGCCTTCAAGCTAGCTAATTCTTTGGTTATTATGAAGCTGACTGGGTCTTTTGTATGCGTTCCAAAGACTCGGAAGAGAGTCCTTGAGGGTATAATTCCACTGGAAGATGTGTGCTGCAGACCCCTTGAGACACCCCACTGCAGGAAACACCTCAGCTCCATCAGTATATGAGGAGCTTTCTTACCATAGGGGACCTGACAGTCGGATAAAGAATTGCTTTTAGTGCTGGGTTTTCAATGACAGTTCAGACACAGTACTGAGTTCTGAGTCATTATTGTGTATATCAGCTCTTCCTCCAGTGCCCTGTATTTTCTACAAAATAATTATAATAGCTACCATTTATTTGATACCTACCAGGTGTCAGGTTCTCTGCTAGGCACTTTACAGACTTTTTCTGCCACAACAACCTTACAAGTCATATATTCTTATCCCCACTTCGGAAATGAGGTTCAGAGAGTTGACGTAATTTACACATTGTCACAGAACTTGGAGAGACACAGTAGAGATGGAAGCCCAGATCTTCATGTCTCTAAAGCCCAGGCTGAAATCTCTGGCTGCACTACCCTCCCCGCTCCATAGCTCTGGGGCAGAGGGGAAGTGGGGACTGCATTTGGGGCAGGTGTTATGTCTGATGGGACATTTTTTAAAGGAGAGCCTAATTTTCTAAAGCTGAATGTAAACATTTGTAGGATGTACTTGATGTTGGTGCTAATATATTCCCCAGAGCTGGGGTTTTCTATTGAATGACATACCCACACGAGTCCTGCATAGACAATGAGAAAGGAAAGCAGAATGACTTTTCCAAGAATGTAACAGCTTAAAAAAATACAGCTCCATACGACTACAATTCCCAGTCCTGACAGAAAATGTCTCTGGAATAATTATGGCTGATCCGATATTGGTTTCTCTGGATTATCATGTAACTCAGCTTTCTGGGAGTGTAGGCTTCACTCTGTGCTGTTTGAAGGTGTCTCTGCGTGCCTTTAGCTAACTCTAAATATAGGTGAAGTATACAGATAAAGGTGGCCCTAACTGGCATTCCAGATGGACCAAAAAAAAAAAAAAAAACTCTCATGAGACAACAAGCTATCCTGTAAATATAATTTTTCACATTTAACCTTGACCATTCTATAGCTTTTATATTTGCTTTATACAGAAAAACCTGCAAAAGCTGGAACCAGTGTTAGAAACCTGTCAGAGAAGGAAAACTCAAATATTTTCCACTAAAACGAGTTACAGAAAAGTGGTAAGGCTGCACCATGTCAAAATGGAAAACTTGTGAGACCTGGAGAAACAAGGCGGCCCCGTGAAGTTCCAGCTCTCCCAGGTTTCACTGTATTCATTTTCTCCAAAGTCTCCCTCGTCATAGATTGGTAATGCAGTAGTTTGGCGGTAGGTATTATCATATCAGTGTTATGTATTCAAGATGAGGGAACAACCTCACAAAGGCTAAATGACCCTTGGGAACTTACCCGGTGACTCTGTGACAGGGCTAGGAATTAAATTGTTGCAATGTAGCACATTGTATATAACTTTTCGTATAATTTCCCATGTGTTATATCAGTACACTAGTTTTGAAGATGACAAGATTAGCTGAGGAATCATGATGTCTGTCAATCTCTGACTAATTCCCACTGTTTGATAAAAGATGAGTTCTGTGTTTAGCTGCTTGATCATGAAGTCAATGGTTTGGTTAATGTTCACATTACACAGTTAACGTCTAAATAATTCCTCTGCCCCACTCCTCACCCCAAATCCTGCCTGAGTCTCCCTTGATCTTTGTAGCTTTCTCAGCTATTATTGTATTTTCTAGATATCTTCCATATATGAACTGTGTCTTCTGACAAGAGTAGCATGACTAAGAGATGCCAAGCACAAGGCCCTCAGTGCCATTTTCCTCTCTTAACATACTGCATGTGGATGGTGGTGGGAGATGGAAGGATTATTATAATATAAATGTTGTTGTTAAGTGTCATCGAGTCAATTCTGACTCATAGCGACCCTATGTACGACAGAACGAAACACCACCTGGTCCTGCACCAAACTCATGATGGTTGTTATGCTTAAGCGCATTGTTGCAGCCACTGTGTCAATCCATCTCACTGAAGGTCTTCCTCTTTTTCACTGACCTTCTACTTCACCAAACATGATGTCCTTCTCCAGGGACTGATCCCTCCTGATAACGTGTCCAAAGTATGTGAGACGTAGTCTTGCCGTCCTTGCTTCTAAGGAGCATTCTGGTTGTACTTCTTCCAAGAATATCAATTTTGGGAAGAGATATTAAAACTATTGAGGTATTCTTCAGTCTGCCCAACAGCAAACCTTTTGTTCTTCCAAATTCAATTTTATTTTGAAGGTAAAAAATTACAAATCATTATTCTGTCTCAGCTGTTTTCACTTTGTGGTGTTGTTGGGGTCAGTGTATGAGGTTCTGGTGTGTGTGTGTGTGTGTGCATGTGTGTGTGTTAATTCCAGCTGTTGATTATCTAAGAAGGGAAAATGCTCAAGTGAAGGGAAACAGATAATAGTTCAGAGGGGAGGTTAAGCTGTGTTAGTATTTCTGCCAACTCTGCAAGTATTTCATATCTGTTGCTGGAACAAAGATACAGAAAAACATATCAGTGAAAGTCTACAAATCCTTTAAACAGTAAAGTTTTATATCTGCTGGTCATCCAAAATAGGGACAAATATTATTATTTATGAAGACTGCAAATTGGTGTTTCCATGCTAAAATATTTATTATTAATGATTATTGCTTTATTCCTGATCGTACTAATTCAGAGTATGAGCTTTTATTTATCTTTAACTCTTTTAAAACCAGTTTGTTAGGCAAATGCTCAATGTAATTTGCTTACTGTCATCCGGCAAACCAGCTGTATTCAAACATTTTAGAAGTATCTATTTGCAAACAAACAATTGCTATTTTAATTATATATATATTGATATTTTCTTCTTGGTGTGGAAATTACCATGTTAAGTTCAAATGCAGTGACTAGTGCAAACCAGTGGCTCCTCCTGACTACCCCCCCTGTTTTTATTTGTGATAGAACTTTTTCTCCTCATGTTGGATCCTCAAAGGAGCCCTGGTGGCATAGTGGTGAAGAGCTTGGCTGCTAATGAAAGGGTCAGCAGTTCAAATCCACCAGCTGCTGCTTGGAAACCCTATAGGACAGTTCTACTCTGTCTTACAGTGTTGCTTTCAGTCAGAATTGACTCGATGGCAATGAGTTTTTGGATCCTCAAAGGCACCCTTAATGATTCCATACATGCCCTCCATATTCATCCTGTCACAACGGCCAGAAAGTCTATCTTCATGATTATGTTTCTTACTGTCTTTTGAGTTTCATTCCTAAGGCTTCCACGTCAGACCTCTACTAATCCATTGTTTATTTCTGCTTCATCTCCCTGCCTACCGTTTTTTCCCCACCAATCCATTCCATACATCAGTGTTTCTCAATCTTTTGGCATCTGTAAATCACTTAATGGGCATCCGGTATTCAACAGACCACCAAGAGTAGGTAACATTTTTAAATATTTGTCATAAATTTTAAAATACCAGTACAAGTGTTTACAATTAACAGCAATAAGAGTAATAGTAGTAACAACAACAAAACAGTAATTATATTAGTGGGAGGGGGAGAATGTTTTTTAGTCTTTCACCAGAATATCTATATCCAGCTCTAAGAAAGAGAGTTTGGACAGTAGATAAGATTCCATATAAAGTCAGTTTCTTCATTTATTCTTTATTTCTACTAAATTCGAATGATGTAGCTCATAATTGTGTGTCATAATTATGATCTAGCAGCAAACGTTTGGTAGTCTGTCAAAGATCATACAAGGATCTAGAAATTAGAGCGACTTCTCACTGATAGACATCCACTGACCCATCAGGAACTAATTAGACTGAGGGCATGTCCTTCTTGAAAGTAGCTAAATGCTGAATATATCAACACAGGAGATATCTGGAAAATGGATTCCTCATGAATTCTTGGTTGTGTTTGGCAGTGGTAATTATTTCTTCATATTCAGATGGGTCAACCACCACTGATTTCTTTCTTTAATGAGTTAGGAACGTCTTTAAATAATAAGAAAGGAACTCTTGTCAACTAATCCATTTATATAAAAACTCAGCCTTCTTAGGAATTTTTTCTCCCATTAAATGTTAAAAAATCATATTTTGGCTATGAAATAATAGATTCGGGCTCCTCCAGATATTGAATATACCACTGAAGGAAGTCATTGGAAATTAAAGAAATTGTCTTCACTGCTTTTGTTTCTACCTATTGTTTCAAAGACTTGTGTGAGTATCTTTACCCTTGACAGCCAGAGATCTTGGGTATGAAAAAACAATCTTCTATTCTCTACCCAGTGTTTACACAGCATGTTGGAAATTCTTGGCTATGATCTTATATTTACAGCTTCCTTTAGCTTCTTCAATACTCAGTCAAGCTCAGGAGGCCTACTTACACTGACAACTGTGAATAAAGCAGAGTGTAGATCGGCCTGTAACGCAACTTCTGTAATTCATGTAGACTACCTTACTTTGCTGCACACACTGAATTGGTCAGTTAATATCAGTCCCAATGTACTTTTTCATCTACAACAAAGATCACACAATTATTGTTAACAAAACAAAAATCACTTCTCCTCTGGTATAAGTTTTTAGTGATGGAACAAGTAATTGCCAGTCATTTCTCTCTGTTACACATATGCCACGATCTGATTGATACTGATTTATGCTAACTTATATCTGTTTATAAACCATCTCTTATTTTGCCCAACTCTGAAATGAAATAAATGATACTAAAAACGTTAATAGTAAATATATGTTCCTTCACGTTGTGTTACACTCATATTAGGCATCTTCTAAGAGTGTCATATAATAAAGTTTTTTGCAATTAGTTTATCCTTTTTCCACAATTAACGCTGTTATCAAACTTCTTTCCAACTTTGAATGATGCGTCTTTAGTTTTGGCATCTTCTCTATCTCTAGTGGGAAAATGCATCAAAATCTTTCTTAAAAGTTTTTGTTTCTCATTTTTTATCTTCCTGCGGAAAAACGGAATAGGTTTAACAGAATATCATGCTGCCTTAAAAATTACAAGAAAACGTCAGTGGCTTCATGCCACTGTTTGACAATTTTTTAAATAGATGACACTCTGAGGACCAAGGTTGAAAGATGGCTGGCCCAATAAAAATCCAGTCTGGAAACTTTTGCATCTCTACTTCCTGTTTGCCCTTTTCCTGTTGTGCTGCTCATGAATATCATCACACAAGTAGAGACTTTGTTCCCACACACAGATTCACAGGGTTGTCTCTCTGAAGACTTCTACACAACTTACATTGACAATTTTATGCTTAATTATAGTATATAACTTCCAAAACTGTTTTCACATTTTACTACTCTTATATGTACACTAAGGACCCCTGGTGGTGCAAATGGTTAAGCGCTTGGCTGCTAACTGAAAGGTCAGCAGTTCAAACCCACCAGGCACTCTGAGGGAGAAAAGACCTGGCAATCTGCTCTCATAAAGATTAAAGCCGGAAATACCCTATGGGGTAGTTCTACTCTGTCCAAAGGGTCACTGTGCGTCAGAATTGGCTCAACAGCGTGCAACAACAACACATGTCCAATGACTTAATTCTGAGCCATTAATTTATTTGGTGTGAATGGGGACTATGAGGCACAATGAAACAGTTATAATGAAAAATACAAACAACAAATGTAAACACGAATAAGTAAATTACATGAAAATGAATTTGCCGAAATAAATAATACAGTTTGTCAGAGGTTAGCTGAGGCAACCAATCAATGTATTCCATGTAGGTGAAGTGTTTAAAAATGTAAGAATTATTAAGAATGAGTTTTTATCACAATCATAATATTTGAGATTTTTGAAATACAAGTGAAAAAAATTCCTTTTTCCTCTGAACTTCCAAACCGCCTAAAGATCCTTTGCTAGACTACTGGCAGCCATCAGTGTTTCACTGTCTTGGCCCTTGGGGCCCCGGTGGTGCGGTGGTTAAGAGCTACGGCTGCTAACCAAAAAGTTGGCAGTTCAAATTCACCAGCAGCTCCTTGGAAATCCTATGGGCCAATTCAACTCTGTCGCTTTGAGTTGAAATTGACTTGATGGCAACAAGTTTGGTTTGTTTTTTGGGTCTTGTCGCTTGGCTTATTTTATTAAGTCATTGTTTTTTAAAAAAGAAATCTGACTTGCTATGGCTGTGATAACCTTTGTGATAAAGTTGCAACTCCTTACCTCATCTTCGGGTGTTTCCCAAAGGTCTTTCCCAAAGGGCACCATCTTATCTTCCCGGACTTCTGTCTTTTCCTTTCATATCCACCTACACTTCACATCCAGGGTATCTACTGAAGCTGGTTAACTGCTTGGCTGTTCCAGGCAGTTGTTCAGAATCTCACCTTTCTTTCCCTCACCCATGCCCCGGGACTTGTTTGCACAACTGGGCCAGGAATCTTGGCTTTGTTTATTCTTTACGGGTCAGCCCAAGTTCTTGCTTGTGAATGGGAGTTGGGGTAATGGAGGGAAGTTTAAACATTATTTGCTGTCCGTGTCTCCATTTTTCACTCTTCTGAACTGTCTGCTCTAACCAGTTTTTAAATGTTGCTTCCCAAAAATTGCCTTTTGCATTCTTGTTTCAACTTATATTTACATTGTTTTATTCATCGGAAATACTTTGTCTTGTTTGTCTGGTCAAATCCTTCAACCCCCTCCTTCTTCTAAACTCTTACATAAAATATGCTTTGACTACCTCAGCTGAACTGCTGCCTTCTTTCTGTGATTCCCATTGAAAGTACTTTCACTACAATTCTTTAGGCAGGGGTTGCTTTGAGAATGTTTCTTATGTTGTCAGGAAATGATACTTAAATCTTGTACTGTTCTTCCATTTCAATAATTGTCTGCTCTTCCAAACTAGATTATAAATGCCTTGAGGACAAACACTGGTTTATAATCCTTTGCATCTGTCCCGTGGCTTTTGCACACTGTGAGTGATTAACAAACATTGTATTGGAGTAAAACTGAGTCCCGAGATTTTCCCACACTTACGTGAAATAGATGCAGAAATTTTATTTAAAAATAATAATATGCCTATTCAATAAACCATTCTATCCAACATTTCTCATTAATTCTTTATAGCTTTCCCATCATCTGGCTTGAATCAATGACACTTTAATTAATCTATTTATTTAACAAGTCCTAATATAGGGTACATTTTGTGCCAGACACTCTTCTATGCACTTTAAAAACAGTATTTCATTTAATTTTCAAAACAATCAATTGAGGTAGGTACTTTTATAATCCCCACTTTATATATGAGGAAACTGATTTACTGAGAAGTAACTTAGCCAATGTCATAGAGCTAGTCAATAATAATCAGAATTTGAACTCACATTTTTAACTACTGTGCTCTAGGAATTTAGGCAATACCTTTCTCTAAGAAATAGACTGCTCTCGTTTATCTGTATGGTATCCCTAAAACTAAATCATACCAAACCCATTGCTGTCGAGCAGATTCCAACTCATAGCTATCCTATAGAACAGAGTAGAACTGCCCTGTAGGGTTTCCAAAGCTATAAATCTTTATGGGGGCAGACTGCCACATCTTTCTCCTGAGGAGTGGCCAGTAGGTTTGAACTGCCAACCTTTTGGTTAGCAGTCGGGTGCTTAACCACTGCACCACCAGGGATCCTAATGATGTCCCTACAAGCTGGATATTAAATCACTTGGAGAAAAATAACCATTTCCATTTTAGCGAAAAGAAACCAAGACACATTTTAAGTAGGCATTGCATCAGAGCTTATTTCGATAATATGGGAGAGGAATTAAAAGCCTAAGAAATGGTGAAATCCAAGTCCTATGAGACGTTTCCCTCCTAATGATCATTTTACCATGGCTCATTATCCTGTAGCACCCAGTGTCCTGTATAAAAATGTAAAATTTTTTGAAGCAATCAACCTAAAAGGGAATACACATCACAAACTCCTCAATGTGTTGTTGTTGTTAGATGCTGTCGAGTTGGTTCCGACTCATAGCGACCCCATATAACAGAACAAAACACTTCCCAATCGTTTGCCATCCTCACTATCATTATTATGCTTAAGTCCATTGTTGCAGCCACTGTGTCAGTCCATCTCACTGGGGGTCTTCCTCTTTTCCGCTGCCTTCTACCTTACCAAGCATGATGTCCTAATATAGCCTTCCAGAATAAAAGGTGCACCAGCTGGTGATCCACCAGCCATTTCTGCTCGACCATCTTCCTAGCTCTTCTCATTAGTTGCATATTAATTGATGGTTTTTTTTGTGCATAAATTCAACTTAATGTCCCTAAATTATGATCCAAAACAAATTCTGCCTTTTTTCACTAATTAAAACAGGAAGTTGTTTACAAATTCTATTGGCTCAGTCACACTTCACCTCCGACTTAAGAATCTTTCTGGAACTCCCCTGTAGTCCCTTAAACCAAAAACAAACCCACTGCTGTCGAGTTGATTCCAACTCATAGTGACTCTGTAGGACAGAGTAGAACTGCCCCATAGGGTTTCCAAGGCTGTAATCTCTACGGAAGTAGACTGCCACATCTTTCTCCTGTGGCGGGGCTGGTGGGTTCAAACCTCCCATCTTTCAGTTGGCAGCTGAGCGCTTTACCATTGCACCACCAAGGCTCCTTTTTAGTCCCTTAGTGGGAGTTAAACCATAACTCATCACCCTTTGAGTTCAGGCTGCCATTAATACTGCCTCAAAATCTATTCTTCCCCTTCCCCCTCTTGAAACCTAGGGCTCATTGTACTTTTTAACTTAGTCTTTTCTTCTTTTGTAAAAAAGTGTCTCCTTTATGAATATGGAGCCCTGGTGGCACAGTGGTTAAGAGCTTGGCTGCTAATCAAAAAAGTTGGCAGTTTGAATCTACCCGCTGCTCCTTGGAAACCCTATGAGGCAATTCTACTGTCCTATAGGATTGCTATGAGTTGGAATTGATCCATGACAGTGGGTTTGGTTTTTCTGGTTTTATGAATATGACTCTTAATTGCTAGGGTTTCCTAGTAAAGGAAAATCACAATTTAGAAAAAATTTTCATCCAAGTGTATCCATTGGCTAGATTATGCAACCAAAGTAAAGTATGGAATTGAGTATTATTAGAACATTGTAAAAACCAAATGTGGTTAATTTTATTAGCAAAAAGCTGTTTAGTTTTCTCTAAAATTATCATAAGGGTTTAGGTTTGGATTAGATAATTACTTCTAATCAATCTTTGGAACTTGGAAATGAATGAGGTGCTAGGTGTTCTCTATGATATTTCATAGACTTTGGCATAATAATTATCAATAGTGTATATAGATATTGGATCCCTGGTGGCTCAGTGGTTAAGACAACTCAGTCATTGGATTCTCTATATAACCTCCACACCACACGACAAACCCTTGGCAAAATCATGGCCTATCATGTTGATTGTAAGAAGTTTGTCATGGATTGAATTATGTCCCCTCAAAAATGTGTATATCAACTTGGTTAGGCCATGATTCCCAGTATTGTGTGGTTGTCCTCCATTTTGTGATTGTAATTTTATGTTAAAGAGCATTAGGGTGGGATTGTAACACCACCCTTACCCAGGTCACACTCCTGATCCAATGTAAAAGGAGTTTCCCTGGAGTATGGGCTGCATCACCTTTTGTCTCTCAAGAGATGGAAAGGGAAGTGAACAGAGAGGGGGGACCTCATACCACCAAGAAAGCAGTGCCGGGAGCAGAACACGTCCTTTGGACCCAAGGTTCCTGCGCAGAGAAGCTCCTGGTCCTGGGGAAGACTGATGATGCCAAGGACCTTCCTCCAGAGCTGACAGAGAGAGAAAGCCTTCCCCTGGAGCTGACACCCTGAATTTGGACTTGTAGCCTACTAGACTGGGAGAAAATAAATTTCCCTTTGTTGAAGCCATCCACTTGTGTTGTTTCTGTTATAGCAGCACTAGATGACTAAGTCAGAGTTCCTGATAGCTGAATTCAGGAGTTCATATTTAGTTTTCAAGGTTCCCTGTCATATTTGATAGGTAGAAGTGATGCCTCCCTAATTCTGTTTAAAGCTCTCTTGAAACTCTTGATTTTGGGGTTGCTACCTTGTCTTGCTCCTTTCTTCTTTGATCATTCTGCTTGAGTTTTGTACTGGTTGTTTTTCTTCTCATTTTAAATATGGATGTTTGACCCTTAGCTCTTCTTTTTGTAAAAGTAGATAGTTAATTAGAGAATGTGAATAAGGTGTAGAGGTGCATGGAATCTATGGAACTTCTTTTTCAGAGTAGCACACATGTCTAAACTGTTCCATTCCCACAGTAAGAGATTAATGGCGAGAGGAGCAAGTACTGATATATATTTTTCAAAGTCCTTCAATGATATGCCTACCACACTGAGGAACAATGACAACAGTAAACAATGGCCAGTTGCCCTCAAGTCCATTCTGACTCATGGTGACCTCGTGTGCGTCAGAGTAGAACTGTGCTCCATAGAGCTTTCAGCGGCTGATTTTTTAGAAGTAAATCACCAGGCCTTTCTTCCAAGGCACCTCTGGATGAGCTTGAACCACCAGGCTTTTGGTTAGTAGCCTAGTGCATGAACACATTTGCATCACCCAGGGACTATATTGAGGAACATGTTGGTAAAATTCTACTCAGGGATTTTATTCATTTCCAAGTCTTTAGCTCTTGTTCTGGTGAAGTGACCTCTCTGTCAAGCTTTCTAACTGTGTATTAGAAATTCTCACATGGTTATTTCACTTACCTCACAAAACTACATCCCTGTTCTGGTTTTTGCTGTTGATGATAGTATCACCGTTCTCCTAGTCATATGGGCTTGGAATCTGAGTTATCTTTGACCTCTCTCTTCTTTAACTACTGCGTTCTGTCAGATACTGAGGCTTGCTGAAGTTTTCTTTCCCTGTCTCCATTGTCTGTCCTTTTTTCCATAGTTGCTAACACCTCCTGTGTTCAGGCTGTCTTCCCTTCTTCCATTAAATAACATGGCAGCCTCCAGTTTGGTCATCCTGTCTTACATTTCTTATTTCAGATCCATCCTGTGACTTCACCAGCAGATTGATATTCTGTCTCTGCTGCTTGCAATTTTCAGTAAAACAACATGTCCCTGCTCTCATGGAGTATGCAGCCTGGTGAGGGATTCAGATAATAATTAATCTCATGATTAAATATGGTTTTAAATAAGAGCTTAAGAAAAGGAACATGGTGATATGAGAGCTAGACAAATGAATATGAACCCAGTTAGTGGGTGTGTATATGTCGGAGTCATCCTATAGGGAGGAATTCCCTGAGGAAGAAGCAAGTGAGATTGTATCAATTTCCTAAGGCTGCTATAACAAAATCCTACAATCTGGGTGACTTATAAGAACAGGAATTTATTCTCCCACGGTTCTGGAGGTTAGCAGTTCAAGTCAACAGGTCGGCCAGGCCATGTTCCCTCCAAAATCTCTAGAAGATCCTTTCTTGTCTCTCTCAACTTCTGGTAGCCCCAGGCGTTTCTTGCCTTCTAGGTGCATCTTCACATGGCTGTCCTTCCTCTCTCTGTCACTCTGTGTCTCTTCCCGTCTTTTGTAAGGACACCACTCAGATTGGATTAGGTCCCACCCTACTCCAGTATGACCTCATGTTAACTGTTCATATCTTCAAAGACACTATTTACAAACAAGGTCACATTCACAGATAGCATGGGTTAGGATTTTAATATATCTTTTGGGGGGGACACAATTTAATCCATAACAGGGATGATAGTTAAATAATGTATAAGAGCCATCTAATTGCAGTCGCTGCAGTGGTGGGTGTGGAAGGGTCTTTTATGAGATGGGACAGCTTGGGTAAATATGCCCCCATGAAGGAGAGAGCATAGAGTTTTTCAAAAAGAATCCCTGTGTGGTCACAGCTCATGGAGACAATGGGAAAAGGAAATTCAGTGAACTGGTGAAGTAAGTGCTGGCAGGAACGTATAGTACCTTATAGGCCCCAGTTAGGATTCTGTCTCTATCTTTAGGGTTATGGAAATTTGTTGAAGAGTCTTAAGCAAGTGAGTAACTCAATCAGATTTGAAAAAGATCATTCTAGTACAGTGTAGAGAACATTTTGAGAAGGGCAAGCTATGAGTAGATCATTTGAAAGCTATTGCATAGGGAAACTCTGATGGTTTCAATTATGTGATAAAGATTGAGATTGTGAGAAATGGACAAGGAACCCTAAGTGTAGTAGGAATTAGTGAAGCAGAGATGTGTGGAGACGATCACTCATGACAATAGAGCAAGAAGTGCTAAAAGAGCCTGTCTCCAAGCAAACAGAATTGAGTGATTTGGAATATCTGGAGAAGAGTGTTGACATTAGAGAGGCAGGTTGGGGCCAAATTATGAAGGTAATTTTTTGTGATGCTGAAGTCAAAGAGAAATGCCTAAAGGACTTTGAGCTGGGCATCCTAATCAGGTGTGCTGTCTAGAGAACTTTCCCTGGGAGTGTGGAAGATGGCTTTTTGTGGGGTGAGATACAAGCTAGAAAGAAACAAGGAGGTTCTAAACTAAGACTATGGTCATGGGAATGGAGAGGAGGAAATAATCCAATAGATGCAAGAAATGGAATCACCAGTATTTGATCACTGCATGAAGGAGTGAGAATGGAGGCAGTCCAGGATCAACTTCTAGTTTCTGGCTGAGACAGTAGGTGGATGACAGGGTCAACTTAGATGGGACTACAGTAGGAAGACGAAGAAGAGGTTTGAGAAGAAGGTGCTGAGTCTATATTTTTTTAAGATTTCTTTCTTAATATCTCCTCACCTACAGGCCTTTTTCTGTTATTTCTCCACCTCAAACCCATGTCTGGTATTTATTTATTTTTTCAGTTGTTTGGTTGACTTGATTATAAACAAGAGTGCTCATTCAACTCTTGCCCATGCCTCTTATGAAGTTAATTGAGACACTGCTATTTTTCATGTAAGACTTTTAATTATCTTTCATTTAGCTCCCAGAGGCTATTGGGCATAGATGCCTAGTAAGTAATTGTTAATAACTAACATGATTATTTTGAGCACAGCAATGTGGACATTCTTTCTGCCAAGTAATCAGCGCCAGTTTCAACCTGGCAGGGTTTTTTCAAAGAATGGAGTAGGGAGTCTTTTGCCTCCAATAAGAGAGAGCTATGCCGTCCTCTTCCTCATGCAGTGACTGACTCAGAGTTGGCACACAGTACCTTTAATCAATTAACGTGAATAATATACTACACTTTTAAGCCTGAAATGGATCTAGAAGTTACCTAGTCCCTTGGACAAGATCTGCAAAATGTTTTTTCTTTTAATTGTATTGTCATATATATTATATCCCTTGAATCTTTTCAAAACATTGAGTCTAATTCAAATACCACTAAGTATCTGTGTATTGTGTTTTCCCCCATGTTGAACTTTTAGTCATCTGTGGACATTTTTAAAATGTGTTTAACTTCAGCTGCTGCTCTGAAGTACTTAACTAGTAGCATGGTAGGCATAGGCTATATGATGTTAAGTTACTGGTCTAAATTCCAGATCTATTAATTTCCAGAATTTTAATTATAGACTAGCCATTTTAACCACCTTGAGTCTCAATTTCCTCCTCTGTAGAGTCTTCTGATGTTTAATTACAAATTTAAAAAGTCAAATAAATACAACAAATACGGATCACTCATTAATTATTCAGCAAACATTTACAAAGCACATTTTACATGCTGGATTATATACTAGATTGAATAGAGGAAGGTGAGTAATGCATAATTTGTCTCTCTAGAGAGCCCTGATGAGTGAAATAGACAAGAGAGCAGGCAATGATATAGCAGTGTGAGACTTGCAAGGCTAAAGATCCACACAGGCTGTAAGAGCACGTAGGAGAAGATCCTAATCCGACTAGGAGTGGGCAGGGAAATCAGAAATCTCAAGTCGAGTGGTGACCTAAGTTGAGTCTTGAAGACTGAATCAAAATTGTCCACGCAAAAAGAAGGAGTGTTTTTTAAAGATCAAAAGGGAGAGGAAGTTATGATCAGGCAACTGCAAGTTTGCTGATACAGTTACTAAGTACTGTGAAAGGCTCACAGACTGGGAAGAGGCTATATTATGAAGGGTCTTAACATTCAAAATTAAGGAGTCTGTGTTTGACAAAGACTGAAACCAAACCTGTTGCCATTGTGTTGATTCCGAGTCATAGCAACCCTGTAGCAAGTAGCTTTAAATCCACATGTCTAAAAGCTTATAAATATACAGACCAAAGAGTACAGGAGATAGTTTCCTCAGTCTCAAAATGATACACTTTCATCCCTGCAGGGAAAAGTAAGAAGCATAATAGAATATGAAACGCAAGAAACAAGTAGAAATTTGTGAAAGATACAAGTTCTTCTTGAACTATGAACAACATCTATCATAAAATCATTATCAGGATAAAAACGTCTAAAGAACCAACTCTGAACATTTGTTTTTTGAGCTTCCCCCTACCCTGTAACACATGGGGTCACCATGAGTCAGAACTGACTTGACGGCAGTGGGTTTGATTTGTGTTTTTTGTTTTGTTTTGCTTTTAAATCATAGAGTATAGATAAATTATGCCATCCTAATGATTGCACTTATCCTATTTCTGAAAACAACTTGATAAATCCATACTGAAATCCTGAATTGCTGAGAAGTCTACTTTACAATTAGACAGATGGTGCCTCTAAGACTTTTGCAATTTATCCAAAAGCCTGGGGTACAGTAGAGAAAGTATCTGGAGTAATACACAATTTTGATCAGAAAATAAGGAACTGTGTGCTTAATGGCCCTGTTTCCTGTGTTTGGACACCTGAGGGATTGCTTCTGTTAGGTCCTCTGGTTGGGGGCAGTTTGATGCCTGTGCCCTGCAAAGCCAGCATCTGCTAGGAACCCTGAAACTTTCCTTCTTCAGTTCTTCCAACAAGACTATGAGGAGGAAAGAGGCAAGCCCATGATTGATAAGTCTGTTCTCAGCAGCTCCGTCACTAGCCTTTTCAGCATTAGTCACATTGCCTCTGTGTGCCTTTGGTCACGAAGCATGAAGGAGATTTTTGACATCTTTCATTGTAACCACATAATATACTCATCTGAAGAATTTTTAATTGATGCAGTTCTTATATTGACTGATCAGCAGTGCAATTAGCTGTTAAAAATCATTTATACTAGGGTGTCATTTTTGGATAGAAGAGAGTTATTTTTTACCTTGTTCTTTAAGACTGCACATTCCTTGGGGGTTTGCCCCCCAGACTCTGCAATGAAATGAAGTAACTCATTTTTCTTTACTCAAAGATGATCTCAAGTGCTGTAGGGAGAAGGACTAAACAGTTACTAATATTCATAAAGTCAGAGAGTGTTTATACAAGAATATTACAAGTTTTGTGATTCCTCTTTAGATGAGGGAAAGATGTGAAGAATTATCAAGAGACAGTTGCAAGAAAACAAAGGAAGATAAAAGGAGAGAAAGAGGAGGAGAGGCTAATATGTGGGGAAAGTTGATTCTAGACCAAGCATCCAGGAACCTGCTCTATTATTTACTTATTTATTTATTCTGTACATCTTGCAAGTTGTCCTAAAGTAAAGAAGTTACAAAATTTTAGGCTAGATTTTCTACCCATAATGAGTGAGCCTTTATAGAAATGGGCAAAAGGTTCTCTCAATTGAGTACACCTGGTCCATCTAAAGATTAATGCAAAACTTGGAAGGAAAAGTATTTCATGATCATTAAAAGCAAGAGGTGATGTAAGGTGTTATTATTTAAGACTAAGAGGACTGGAGTTAGATAAATAGAAATTACCTTTTCCAAATCTTCTTTCAGCTTCAAATAGATTTAATTTTTTTTTTTTTTTTTTTAATGCACAGAATAGAACTTACAAAAACTTTTGGGAGTAACTTGTACCTCAAAGGGAAACAAAAATATAATGATATTTAATGATTTCAAATATTCCATGATTTCTAGTTGGTTCTATGTATATTTATAAACCAAAAAAAAAAAAAAAACAAACCCATAGCTGTCAAGTTGATTCTGACTCATAGCGACACTGTAGTACCTGAAAAAATCCAATTCAGTGGTCGTCTTAATAGCTCTTGTTTTCTGCAGAGATTGATCTCCAGATATATTTTAATGATTGCGGTGTTCCTATTGTCCATTGTTGGGGCCGCACTTCTATCACATTTCTTTGTAGAGTTGTTGATGATGTATCCTTGTTCTGCAGTATGGCACTTGGCGAAACATTGCTTCCTGATTTGAACTCTTCAGTGTAACCTTCAGGGGAAATAGCTCTATAATACCATTGCATCCACTCTCTTAGCAAATTATATTATTAGATATCCATTTATAACTTACCCTCTAAATGATCTCAGTTAAATCATTTGATGTCTTGGTTTCACTTCTATGAAATTTTCTGTAGGAAATTGCTGCCCTTGCTTGTCTCATAGGACTGCAGTGTCACTTAGTTAGATGGTTTCTCGGGTTCATTTAACCCCTCATGAGTGGATTCCATGCAACTAGAAAGGATTTTTCTGGTAGTAGAGTTCTCAGATAAGGCCAGGGAGGTGTGACTGCCTAAAGCACATCAGTAAGAGAAGTCATTGGCTTGTAAGAAATGCAGAAGGTGGGCGCAGGAAGGGGAGAGGAGCTGGAGGAAACACCTACACATACTGAGTATCAATCTACAACATGTTCCCTGCTAGGTACTGTTCATACACAGCTTCATGTAAACTTCGAAATGACCCTGGGACCTGGGTATTATTGCGGTCAGAGATTTCAAGTAACTTGCCCATTGCGCTTGATATAATCAGTAAATGATAGAATTGGCATTTAACACTAGTCTGAGTGGCTCTTAAGCTTAATGCTTTTTCCACAAACTGGCGACAAAGGAGCCTGGAATATCTCTTAGTTACACGGATTTAAGTATCACCTGCACTCAGTTTTCTTCTCGAACAGGTTAAAGTCTAAACACCAGCAAGAGAAAAGGGTATGTATTTTGTACAAACTGGCTAGCTATTGATACCATTTTGCTTATTACAGGCAGAGAGACTGAAGGAAGCTACTCATGCAGATCAAACCTTGATGCCCATTCCACTGTGGGGTGAAACATCAATTTTCTATTTTCCTTGTGCCTCTGTTATTATGCGTATAAATCTGAGGTAACCATAATGTTCATTTCAGCTTGAGGCATGTCTTCCTTAAGGGCTATTTTATTGAAATAAGTAGCATCTATAACTTGTCTGGCTTTTAGGCTCAAAAAGGCAAAAGTCGTAAATGGAACAATTCAAGTAGAGTATTATAATCTCATTCTTTATTATAAGAATCAGAATATATTGTGAAATAAATCAGGCAGTTTAAATGTATTAGTGTAAAATTATGAAATGACATAATTTTCCTGTAAGATAGGTGTTAGATTATTTCCCAGCATCAGTATTTTGAATAATTTTTTCTATCTTTTGTCTTACTTGGAAAAGTAACAGTGATACCAAAAAAAAAGTAGAAGAGTAGAGTGGTATCGCTAGGTCTTCACTCCCATTTTAAGAATAAGAAAACTGAGACATCAGGAAATGAATGGTTTATTCAAGGTTATATGAGGTTTATAGTAAAAATCCAGATCTCTGACTTTATTAGTTCAGTACTTATTCCCATACACCATACTGCCTCATAGCTCTCCAAGTATAATAATACCTTCTACTGCCATTTAAGAATTACTCACACTGTTCTATCCAGGGTCTTAGCTTTCCTTATTAAATAGTAGTTATGTAAACCACTTTACTTTCATTTCTAGGAACAAATGATATGAACTGGCATATCTAGTGCAGTGCTTTCCATAGACAGGATGTGCCACAAACAATTGAGTGAATCATTGCAATTGGTAATCAATTGACATTTGTACTTTTCAGACTTTTGCCATAACTGAAGAGGGATGACGACTTCATGTATTGGGTGGGGTCAAGCATAATGTCTTCCATTCCCGCAGTCCTCTTCTGATGACCCATAATTTCCACCAAAGTCCTCCCCTAACTACTAGTTAGCGGGCCAAGGTTAATGACACAAGGTCAGGCAATTTGTAGGTTGGCTAAACCCTAAGATGTAGTTTACTGTGAAAAATTCTATTTAAAAGGAAATGATGAATAATTAGCCAGGCCATTCACATTCTGTCTTAATCTGGCATTATAAAGACACAGAAAGAAAGCAAGAAATCTGAGACCACAGGTAGCAGGGGCCATGAGAAGTCACACAGAGAATGACGAGGAAACAGAAGTTTTGAGATAAAGAAGATGAATAACACGTAACAGAGTAGAAGGGGTGGTATTGATTAGATACAACAACTGCAATCAGACTAGAGTCACATTGAAACACTGCATTTCGCAAAAAGTGGAGAAACAATAAGTTTATGATGCTGAATGGATGGTGTCATGGTTTGAATTGTGCCCCCCCAAAAATGTGTATAACAATTTGGCTAGGCCTTGATTCCCAGAATTGTGTGGTTGTCCTCCATTTTGTGGTTGTAATTTTATGTTAAAGAGGATTAGAGTGGAATTGTAACACCACCCTTACTCAGGTCATATCCCTGATCCAATGTAAAGGGAGTTTCCCTGGGATGTGGTCTGCACCACCTTTTATCTCTTGTAAGAGATAAAACGAAAGGGAAGCAAGCAGATAATGGGGGACCTCATGCCATCAAGAAATCAGTTCCAGGAGCAGAGCGTGTCCTTTGGACTGGGGTCCCTGCGCAGAGAAGCTCCTAGTCTGGGGGAACACCGAAGAGAAGAAGGCCAACAGAGAGAAAAAGCCTTCCCCTGGAGCTGACGCCCTGAATTTGGACTTTTAGCCTACTTTACTGTAAGGAAATAAACTCCTCTTTGTTAAAACCATCCATTTGTGGTATTTCTGTTATAGCAGCACTAGATGACTAAGACACATGGCAAGTTAGCCTGGGTACTTGAGGTACCTTAGATTCTGTGTTCTTCCAGTTCCATTTCCCAAGAAGCCTGTATGTGTATACTTACCCTTCCTTTGAAGCTCTGGGTACAGGGCAGTCCCTGGGTTTTCACGAGATACCTAATCTTCACTGTCACATTGTCCTTACAATAACTTGTCTTTTACATTATTTGAAGAAGGCTTCATTGAGTTTCTGTTGCTTACAACTGAAAGAGTCTAGATAATACAAGCAGACCTCTAGGATGAAACCTAGACAGCATCTCAACAGGGAAGTTCTGTGACGAGTGCTTGCTGTTTTTTGAGGGGCTGTTCAGTGGTAGAATTTTCCCCTTCCATGTGGGAGACTCAACTTCAGTTCTCAGCTAGTGCACTTTGTGAGCAGCCACCCCGTCTGTCAGTGGGGGCTTGAGTGTTGCCTTATACTCAATAGGTTTCAGTGGAGCCTCCAGACTAACACAGAATAAGAAGAAAGTCCTGACAATCTATTTCCAAAAATCACCCAATGAAAACCCTAGGGACTATAATGGTGTGATCCACAACTGATTATGGGGATGGCTCAGGACTGGGCAGCATTTCATTCCGTTGTGCATGGGGTCAGCATGAGTCAAGGCTTACTTTATGGCACCTAACAAAAAACAAAACAGTCCTATTTACTGTGATCCGGAGTAAAAGGCCCCTTAGTTAGTCCCAGTCCAATTTTCATCATCTTTCATACAGCATAAGGCAACAATAACAGAAATACTCTCTAGGGTAGTCTCCAGCTACCTTTCCAAAGCTGTTATGCCTCAAACACTTCCTTTAACCTTTAAGCATCTGCCTGCATGTAGTCCTCTTGGGCCACTCTTGGCAAAATATTTGGAAGGAGATCTGGAACTGGCTATTTTTAAATTAAAAAAAAAAAAGTGTTCTTCTGCATTGGGGAGGTACAATACCTAATGTAAGTGTTTTCAATGATATGCCATTGAAAACTCCTAGGCCCTGCTAGTCCTTCAAAGCCTCTTGTGACCCCTTTTTATTTGATATATTACCTTTGACAATCCTGGTATTCCAGAACATTCCAATGAAGTTGGCTGGATCTAAACCATTTTGGAAGAATGGCTTATAGTTGAAATTCCTCTTGCCTGTTGATATATGCACTAGCCATTCTGGATTCTATGCTTATGTGAATTCTCCACATCTCAAAGTTATTAAGTCTAGTGAGTAACGTCTCATAAATTTTATCTGTACAGTGATCCTGTGAATACACTGCAAATATAGTCAGATTAGTACTGTTCTAGGCTTTGATTTGTTATATATTCTAATGTTGCCTAACAATGAGAGAATGCTGCAGTTATGTAGCACTGTGCCTCCAAGGGGTTCATGGTGCCAAATACACATTTCATTTATTTTCATCATGCCATATGTGGTGTTCTGATACTGCACTTTAAAATTTTGTTTTACAGATGGGAAAACTGAGAGTGGTAACTTATCTTTATTAATAAAGCAAGTGATTGGTAGAGAAATGAGTATAAACTGCATCTCCAAATTCCTAATCTACATTATGTTGTTTCAGCAAACTTTGTTGCATTTAACTTTATTTAAACTGTGAGTAAAATACTCATCTTGGATTGCATTTATCAAATAGTTATTATGCCCCAAATTATCTGCTATACATTTAAATATTTTTTATTGCTATATGGAAGAGAGAGTTTTAGAGGTGAGGTAGCTAGAAATGTCCAGATAAGACTAATCTGAAGGAAATTAATATACGGTTGATTTTGTTTGATAAATACAAATAGGATTACTGAGCTCTGAGCGTAGAGAATGGCAGGATATGACTTGTTAAAGTACAGTAGTACTATAGAGGCAGGAGGTAATTGGACAAAGAAAATATGTAGGAAGGGAATAAGAAGTTCTGACACTGTTGTATTTAACATAAGGCAACAATGTAAATTCCAGAAACAGCATTTGTGGTAGGCACTTTCCCGCTGTCAGCCATGAGGCATCCAATAGTATTCATTCTCTTACTTTGTTTTTATCCATTCCAGATTGGACAGGATTGAAGTACCAGCCTGAATGGAAATGGGTTCTGGTTAAAACTTCCTCAGGATTTCTGTATTTTTCAGTCCTTGTAGATGAGTGTCATGCATGATTGCCAAGTTGCTATAGAGACAGTGTTATTGCTGGTGGGATTGTAAAATGGTACAATCACTATGGAAAACAGTATGGTGATTCCTCAAAAAGCTAGAAATAGAAATACTTTATGATCCAGGAGTCCTACTCCAAGGTATATATCCTAGAGATATAAGAGCTATGACATGAATAGATACATGCCACACCTACATTCATTGTAGCATTATTCACAATAGCAAAAAGATGGAAACAACCGAAGTGTCCATTAATGGATAAATGGAAAAACAAACTGTGATATATGCATACAATGGAATACTCTGCAACTATAAAGAATAATGAGGATGAATCTGGAGGACATTTTGCTGAGTGAAATAAGTCAATCACAGAATGACAAATATTGTATGGTCCCACTATTATAAAAAGTCAACAATAGATATACATACAGAAAGGAAAGTTCTTTATTGATTACCAGGGAAGGGAGGGAGAGGGAGAGAGAATCACTTTCTAGATAGTAGACACTTGTTACTTTTGTTGATGGGAAAGGCAATCCCAAATACGGATGAAGTCAATGCAACTTGGCCAAGGTGATAAAGACACTAACATGTACACAAGAAAAAGGGATAATTTTGGCAAATGCTATAACATAAATAATTTTGCAACATCAGGAAAATATGTGTATGGTTACATAGGTAGATATGGGTGCATATGTATCTGTCGGCGTGTGTATGTACACATTTGTGTGTGCTGCATATATATTCACATATATGACAAACCACATAGGGGGCATAGTTACGGAGGCTTCCTTAACATACCAAACAACTCACAGGATTGGTTTACTGGTTCAAAAGGCTTGGGACCATAATCTTGGGGGAGAACTTAGTCAATTGGCATAACATAGTTCACAAAGATAATGTTCTACATCCGAGTTTGGTGAGTAGCATCTGGGGTCTTAAAAGCTTGCAAGCAGCCATCTAAGATACAACTGTTGGTCTCTACTTGTACAGAGCAAAAGAAAATGAAGGAAATCAAAGAGAGAAGAAACTAGTCCACAGGACTAATAGCTCACATGAACCACAGCCTCTTCAAACATGAGACCAGAAGAACTAGACGGTGCCCGGCTACCACTACCTACTCTTCTGACCAGGGACACGATAGAAGGTCCCAGGTGGAATGGGAGAAAAATGTAGAACAAAACTCAATTTCCTAAAAAAGGCCAGACCTAATGGATCGATAGAAACTAGAGGAACAGCTGAGACTATCGCCTTAAGATACCCTTTGAACTTGGAATTGAAGCTATTTCTGCAGGTCAATTCTCAGCCAAAAAATAAATTGGCTTATAAAACAAACAATATCACCTGTGAGTAATATGCTCCCTTAAATGATTAACTATATGAGACCAAACAGTCAACAGTTACTCAAAAGCAAAGATGAGATCACAAGGAGGGGAAGGGAAGCTAGATCAATGGAAACAGAACAAATAGAATGGAAATAATGAGAATGTTGATACATTGTAAACATTGTAACCAATGGCATGGAACAATTTGTATAAAAATTGTTAAAGGGGAACCTAATTTACTGTGTAAACTTTCACCTAAAACACAATAAAATATTATTACAAAAAGAGCGAGAGGGGGACAATGTTAGTATGGTGACTCTTGGACAAAATTGAAACCTGGAATTCCTCTCACCCATTCCATACAGATAGCATGAAGCTCATTTAAACTGAGAAAGGTAAATTCTAACCAAGGAAAAATTGATACTCTTACATGCTTGATTTTTTAAATCATCCTGACTCATGGGTTTATAGGTCAATTACAATTGTTAATAGTTCCCAGCACTGTAACTTTTAGCTGCTGTTTCTGAAAGGAAATACATATTGGAGTAGTTATAATTGTAAGAATAGACATTTTTTAAATTGTCAAAGCCTTTTAATTTCTTACCTGATTGTAGACTTCTCCATCATATATAGCCATCGAATAGTAGTCTCTCTTTTCTCTGATGATGCATCTTCTATTCATTAATTGAGAGGAACTCCTAAGACACTTTCTATGGGATTTACCAAAACCGATTGTCGCTGAGTCGATTTCAACTCATGGTGACCCTATAGGACAGAGTAGAACTGCCCCATAGGGTTTCCAGGGAGTGGCTGGCAGATTTGGTTAGCAGCCAAGCTCTTAACCACTGTGCCACCAGGGCTCCCTCTATGGGATTAGATACTGGAATAGTTACCCTTTCTGCCCTAAGGGGTTGTTTTATATGCTGGAGGACAATTTTGATTGTTGAATAAACAAGCTTCATCCCCTTCACAACTGATGTTCCTCAAGAATGAAAGGCATTTGCTTCATTCTGACATCATCTTCATCGTCATCATTATCATAATCATTTCAGTGAGGAGTAGTGAGCACCCTCTATGTCCAGGCAGTGCTCTGGGCTCTTTGCAAATATTAGCTTAATGTTCATACCATTCTTCAATACAAGTACTAGAATTCAGTACTTAGAGATGAAGGAAGTTCACATTCTGGTGGAACTTCAGATTTGATACCAGAGCTGTTTGATTCCAAAGCTCCCACTCTTTCCTCTACTATATCCTATAAATGTTTATCACGTCATCTTCTCTGCCCATGGATAGAGGGCCATCGGTTTTTCAAATTAAACTCTTTCTTTCTTCTTTAGATGATGTTTATTTTCCATACACTATTGAAAATATCTCCATGCTTCTTCCCTGGGCTAACACTTTTTACCAAAGGAGGTAAACATTTTTATCAAAGCATCAGTAACATTTCTCATCTGATCACTTCCCCTTATAGAGCCTGGTAGAGAAAAGAAAAAGCATAAGACCCAAAGTTTGTGACACTCTGTCACTCATCCAGGGACATTCATCTAAATTTTCAAAGAGGGGGAGGAGAGAGATGATTTGCTTCAAAAAGAAAATGAGAGAAATTCATTTTATGACCCCTGAAAGGAAAAAAGGTACCAAAAAAAAAAAAAAAAAAAAATGGAGAAAGTATTGACCAAGTAACGTGTTGCGCTACCTAAATGATGTTTAAGAACAGGAATATCTGATATTCAATTCGAAGTTGCCTGCACCACTGTGATATACCTTCTACTTGCATGATGCTGAATTCTAACCATGTGTATCATATCCCAGACATAGGAAAGAATGGAAGGTAATTGACAAAAGCAGCTTTTGATATTAAAACCAGAAGCAAGGGAAAATGAAGAAAACAAGATACAAGGAAAAGATTAGTCCAAAGGATTAATGGACCACAACTACCACGACCTCCATCAGACTGAGTCCAGCACAACTCGATGGTGCCTGGCTACCACCACTGACTGCTGTGACTGGGATCACAACAGAGGGTCCTGGACAGAGCTGGAGAAAAATGTAGAACAAAATTCTAACTCACAAAAAAGACCAGACTTACTGGCCTGACAGAGACTGGAGAAACCCTAAGAGTATGGCCCCTGGACACCCTTTTAGCTCAGTAATGAAGTCACTTCCGAGGTTCACCGTTCAGCCAAAGATTAGACAGTTCCATAAAACAAAACGAGACTAATAGGGCACAACCGTCCAGGGACAAGGACTAGAAGGCAGGAGGGGACAGGAAAGCTGGTAATAGGGAACCCAAGGTTGAGAAGGAACAGTGTTGACATGTTATGGGGTTGTTAACCATTGTCATAAAACAATATGTGTACTAACTGTTTAAAGAGAACTATTCGTTCTGTGAACCTTCAGCTAAAGTACAGTTTAAAAAAAAACCAGTAGCAAGGCATCTGTAGGAGTAGAAAAATTCCTAGAGTTGAAAGGATGCTATTTTCCATAAGATATATAAAGATTTTTGATACATGACTCCTACTTACATTAAATAGACCGAAAAGATTCATTTTTCTGAAAAAAACATTTTAATCATGTATCATTCAGTTTAGTGCCACATTTGAAAGCAAGGTTGCCACAAAATCATTATGCTTTCACTGATTTTAGTGATTAACAAAAGACATTGTGTAAGACAATACGTTTATCATAATTATTGACAGGTATAATTATCAGCTTTATTATGAAATAAGATTAAAACTGAATGTACTATGTTGACAAGCATGAAATAATTTTTTCAATAATAGATTAGCGATGAAGCATTTAAAAGTCTGAAAACTCAAAGAAATCTAAGTCAAATCTCTTCCAAAACAATAGTAATAACAAGTTTTTATCATATTACTCTGATGTACATTCAATTTACCAAACAATTGGTCAGATAACAGTTATGTATGTGGAGCCCTGGCAGTGCAGTGGTTAAGAGTTCAGGCTGCTAACCAAAAGGTCAGCAGTTAGAATCCGCCAGCCACTCCTTAGAAATCCTATTGGGCAGTTCTACTCTGTCCCATATGGTTGCTATGAGCTGTACTGTGGGATTCAGAGGGAATGTTAAGAATTCATACCTTCCCTCATGCGGATTATATTCTAATATAAGGGACAAAAGCAACACCCGGGAACTGAGACTGAGTTACAAAGTATGTGGTATTGACTCCTGGAGAGTATGATGAGTGAAGTCTTCATGGGGGAGCCAACATCTGAATATACCCATAAAGGACTTGAAGAGGTAGAAAAGGGAAACTCTAAGTTCATCAAGTGTAAACAAAGCCATATTCGTAGTATTAAACATGCTGACGGGCAGGGAAGAGTAAGGCTGTAAAGCAGGGGTATATATATGAAGGAATGTCAAAATGGGAGGAGTAGGGTGAAAGTGTTAGTGGGATTTAGATGATTTATACAACAAAGCGAATTGACAGGGTATTTTAGAGAAGATGGAGAGTTCCAACGAGTGGCTGGTGGAGTCGAACTGCTGACCTTTTGGTTAGCAGCTGTCATGGGTTGAATTGTGTCTCCCAAAAATACGTATCAGTTTGGCTAGGCCATGATTCCCAGGATTGTGTGATTGTCCACCATTTTGTCATCTGATGGGATTTTCTTATGTGTTGTAAATCCTATCTCTATGATGTTGATGAGATGGGATTAGTAGCAGTTATGTTAATGAGGCAGGACTACATTACAAGATTGGATTGCGTTTTGAGCCAATTTCTTGAAATATAAAAGAGAGAAGCAAGCAGAGAGACGTGGGGACCTCATACCACCAAGGAAGCAGTGCTGGGAGCAGAGCACATCCTTGGACCCAAGGTTCCTGTGCAGAGGAGCTCCTAGACCAGGCTAAGATTGATGATAAGGATCTTCTTCCAGAGCCGAAAGAGAGAGAAAGCCTTCCTCTGCAGCTGTTGCCCTGAATTCAGACCTCTAGCCTACTAGACTGTGAGAGAATAAACTTCTGCTTGTTGAAGTCATCCTCTTGTGGTATTTCTGTTGCAGCAGCACTAGATAACCAAGACAGCAGCCAAGCTCTTAACCACTGCACCACCAGCACTCCTTAAGATGAGAAGGAGTCTATAAATGTAGGGCTGGCCAGAGAAAGAGTGAAGCAGGGAGGCCAGAAGAGTAGGGGAGAATAAACATTATATATGGCCAATTAAAGAATATCCCTGATGAAAGCATGAGTCCAGAGAATTCAGTTATGGTCCCTGGTACTGCTTTGTTTCATTCTTGGACTTCACTTTCACCCTTGAACTAAAGACTTTGCCTCTGAGCACTTGCCCTATGACTTCTCTAAAATATTGACAAACACAATTTGCTTGCTTACTGTAGTGCTTAATTCTTGTAGCTCAGCTTGGTGACATGGAAACTGAATAACCCACAACTAACACTTCTAACCAATTGGCTTCATTAAAACAAGAGGTGATTGTGGCATAATACAAGTAGAGTTAGGGTTCACACCCAACATGAGGAAATAGGCAGAGAGATGGAGAACAGAGTTTCTGATTTGATAGATTTACAAGTTCAGTGTTGCAATGTTTTGATTGAAGACTCCATAGAAGAATCCTGATCAAAAGGGAAAAAATGCAGAACAGAATTTTAAATTCTCATGGAATCTAGACTTTCTGGAGCCAGGGAGGCTGGGTGAACCCTCAGAACTATTGCCCTGAGATAATTTTTTTAAACATTGAACCAAAAATATCCCCTGAAATCTTCTTAAAACCAAACAGTAGTTTAGCTTAGCTAGTAAAGAATGTCTACCTTGAGCATTGTTTGCTTGTAAGAACTATCTATACGGGATTAAATTGACATAAGCAACTTGAAAGATTAGATAGGAAACTTAAGGGGCAGTGAGTTTATGATAATGGAGGAAGAATAATTTGGAGAAGGAAGGTGAGAATGTTTTCACAACTTGAAGGATGTAATCATTGTCACTGAATTGTGCATGTAGAAATTGTTGCATTGGTGTATGTTCTCCTGTGTATATTCACAACAACAACAAAGAATATTAAAAAAGTAGTTAGATAATGGTTCATGTTGGTAGGGGCTAATTGCCTTCTTAAAGTGAGTGAACAAGGGCTTTCAAGTGTAAGGTGCTATTTAGAGCACTTGGCAGCAGCACAAAGGAGAAAGTTTGGAGAGAATTCCTATGGCCCTTACATGAATGATTTTGGATAATATGAATTTATAATATGTAGGTCTGCAGAATATGCCTATTCTGAAGAATGTTTCAGACTGGGAGAGGGGAATAATTTTTTAAAAATTAATTCAGCAGGACATGGATATAGATATGGGTATGGGCTATGGATATTTGGGGCAAAGTTAGGAATGAATTAAGTTTCATTTTTATTTTTTTTAAACTTAAGTAAATGTAGCCTAGGATGATCTGATAGATTAGAAGCATCCAAGTAGTTTACCAATGAGGAGTTTGATTGAGAATACCTTAAATTTCCCCTTTATGCTTTCATATAGAATCTTAGCTTTGTAATTGAGGAGTTATACAGACATTTGGGTAGTCTCTAAATTCATCTGGGTGTAAAAATGTGCTTCACTCTGACCCAACTTCATTTCAAGGTGGGATGACCTTCGTTGAGAGGTGGAATGAGTGATACTATAAATTAAAATAATTGATTTTATGTTAAAATATTAATTTGTCACTGGACTTCTTTTAATCTCTTATAATTAAGGATTGTTCCTCTATCAATACAGAGATCCAGTGTTTCAAGTATTCAATCGAGTAAGCTGAACAATTTCTGAATGCCTAAGTGACATATTATCTCATGACACCTTTTGTTTTCCTAACTTTTATTCCTGTTTCTATCACCGGAGAGCAATATACTGGGACTGTTTTAGTTTACATCCCTATAGAAATTTCTTCCCAGAGTTACAATGTAATGTTTTGTCCTCAGCTTTTTTATTGAGGTCAATATAAGAAACAGCATGGGAAGAGCCTATTTATATTTTCTACAAAACTGCAGTTGAAGACTTTATTTCCTTTGTATAATGCCGTATCCCCTGCACAAGGATTTGTATGATGAAGTCCTTGTAGAACCTAGTGTGCAGAAATGACATGTTCTTCGGGATGAGCTTGCCTACTTTCTTTCATTAAAAACCCGTTGCCGTCAAGTTGATTCCAACTCATAGCAACCCTATGGGACAAAGTCGAACTTCCCCATAGGGTTTCCAAGGAGCGCCTGGTGGGTTCGAACTGCTGAACTTTTGGTTAGCAGCTGAATGCTTAACCGCTATGCCACCAGGGTTTCCATTACTTTCTTTCATTAGTGATCTGTAAGTAACTTCTAAGCAGTTGCCTTCAAGCTGACTCCAAATCATGGCAAACCCATGTGTGTCAGAGTAGAACTGTGCTCAATGGAGTTTTCAATGGCTAATATTTCAGAAGTAGATCTCCAGGTCTTTCTTCCAAGGCACCTCCAACTAAGCGTGTTAACCATTTGTACCACCCAGGGACTCTGATTTGTAAATGGATCCCTGGTGGCGCAGTAGTTAAGAGCATGCGAGCCTCCAATGACAGATGGGTAGTGACTATGCATATGGCACACTGGATGGGAATTGAACCAGGTCTCCTACATGGAAGGCAAGAATTCTACCACTGAACCATCATTGCCCCCTACTTCTTTTCTAGCCAGATGCTATTTGTTTTAGGGGCTGACTGTGACAGTGAGCTCTCAGGGTTATGTCTGAATGTTGAGGGTTGTAAAGTCCTAATTTTTATTCCTTCATCTGCCTTATTGCTATATTCTCAGACAATTTATTTTCCCTGCCTTTTATTTTCTGAAGGCATAGGTGCCTTTTCTTAACAGTGGATATGGGGAGGAAACTTATTTAGGAAGGATAAAATTTTAGGATCATTATTATAATTACATTCAGGCACCAACCACTAATGCCAAGGATGAAGAAATTGAAGATTTTTACCAACTTCTGCAGTCTGAAATTGATCAAGCATGCAATGAAGATGCATTGATAATTACTGATGAATAGAATGCAAAAGTTGGAAACAAAGAAGAAGGATCAGTAGTTAGAAAATTTGGCCTTGGTGGTAGAAATGACACCAGAGATCAAAAGATAAAATTTTGCAAGACCAGTAACTTATTCGTTGGAAATAACTTTTTTTCACCAACATAAATGATGACTATACATGTGGACCTCGCCAGATGGAATAAGCAAGAATAAAATTGACTACATCTTTGGAAAGAGACAATGGAGAAGCTCAATATCATCAGTCAGAGCAAGGCCAGGGGCCCACTACGGAACAGACCATCAATTGCTCCTATGCAAGTTCAAGTTAAAGCTGAAGAAAACTAAAAGAAGTCCATGAGAGCCAAAGTACGACCTTGTATATCCAACCTGAATTTAGAGACTATCTCAAGAACAGATTTGATGCATTGAGCACTAATGACTGAAGACCAGACTAGTTGTGGAATGACGTCAAGGACATAATATATGAAGAAAGCAAAAGGTCATTTAAAAGACAGGAATGAAAGAAAAGACCAAAATAGATGTCTGAAGAGAACATAGAGTAGCTTAAGTGAATGGAAGAAATGATGAAGTAAAAGAGCTGAACAGAAGATTTCAAAGGATGGCGCGAGATGATGAAATATAGTATTACAGTAAAATAAGCAAAGACCTGGAGTTATAAAACCAAAAGGGAAGAATACGCTCGGCATTTCTCAAGCATAAAGAACTGAAGAAAAAAATTCAGACTTCCAGTTGCAATATTGGAGGATTCTATAGATAAAATATTGAACGATGCAGGAAGCATCAAAAGAAGATGTAAGGAATACAGAGTCACTGTACCAAAAAGAATTATCAGCGTTCAGCCATTTCAGGATGTAGCATATGATAAAGAACCAATGGTACTATAGGAAGAAGTCCAAACTGCAGTGGAGTCACTGGTGAAAAACAAGGCTCTAGGAATTGATGGAATACCAATTGAGATGTTTCAACAAATGGATGCAACGCTGTAAGGACTTACTCATCTATGCCAAGAAATTTGGAAGACAGCTATCTGGTCAACTAACTGAAAGAGATCCATATATGTGCCCATTCCAGAGAAAGGTAGACTTAACAGAATGTGGAGATTATCGAGCCCACAGGCAAGGATGAGAAGGCTGGAAGGGACAGGAAAGCTGGTAATCGGGAACCTAAGGTCGAGTAGGGGAGAGTGTTGACACATCGTGGGGTTGCCAACCAGTGTCACAAAACAATACGTGTATTGTTTAATGAGAAGCTAGTTTGCTCTGTAAACTTTCATCTAAAGTACAATAATAAAAAATTATTGAATAATATCATTAATAACACATGCAAATAAAATTTTGCTGAAAATAATTAAAAAATGATTGCAGTAGTGCATCAACAGGGAATTACCAGAAATTCAAGCTGGATTCAGAAGAAAATGTGGAATGAGGGATATTGTTGCTGGTATCAGACGTATCTTAGCTGAAAGCAGAGAATACCAGAAAGATGTTTACCTGTGTTTTATTGACTATGCAAAGGCATTTGACTGTGTGAATCATAACAAATTATGGATAACATTGTAAAGAATGGGAATTCCAGAACAGTTAATTGTGCTCATGCGGAACCTGTGCATAGACCAAGAGGCAGTCATTCCAACAGAACATGGGGATACTGGGTGGTTTAAAATCAGGAAAGATGTGAGTCAGGGTTGTATCATTTCACCATACGTATTCAGTCTGTTTGCTGAGCAAATAATCCAAGAAGCTGGACTACATGAAGAAAAACGCAGCATCAGGATTGGAGGAAGACTCATTAACAACCTGCAATATGCAGATGACACAGCCTTCCTTGCTGAAAGTGAAGAGGATTTGAAGCGCTTACTGATGAAGATCAAAGGCTACAGGCTTCAGTATGGATTACACCTCAGCGTAAAGAAAACCAGAATCATCACAACTGGACCAATAAGCAACATCATGATAAGTGGAGAAAAGATTGAAGTGGTCAAGGATTTTATTTTACTTGGATCCACAGTCAGCACCCATGGAAGCAACAGTCAAGAAATCAAATGACATATTGCATTGGGCAAATCTGCTGCAAAAGCCCTCTTTAAAGTGTTAAAAAGCAAAGATGCCACTTTAAGGACTAAGGTGTGCCTGACCTAAGCCATGGTATTTTCAGTCACGTCATATGCATGCGAAAGCTGGGCAATGGATAAGGAAGACCGGCGAAGAATTGGTACCTTTGAATTACGGTGTTGGTGAAAAAATATTGAATATACCATGGACTTCCAGAAGAATGAACAAATCTATCTTGGAAGAATTACAGCCAGAATGCTCCTTAGAGCTGAGGATGGTGAGACTTTGTCTTATATACTTTGGACACGTTATCAGAAAGGACCAGTCCCTGGAGAAGGACATCATCCTTGGTAAAGTAGAGGGTCAGTGAAAATAAAGACCTTCAACAAGGTGGTTTGACACAGTGGCTGCAACAACCTGCTCAATGATTGTGAAGATGGTGCAGGACTGGCCAGTATTTCATTCTGTCCATAGGGTCTGTCTGCATCAGAACCAACTGAACAACACGTAACAACATTATAATTACATAGTAATAGGTACCAAACTCTCCCTGCCTTTTCATTTACAGTGAATACTGTGAGATCCAGAACTTGATGGGAATGCCTTGTTTTTCCAGTTCTCACAAGTTCTCTGTCTTTGACAGGGTGGAGTCGTATCACTTTTCTATCACTGTTTGTAGAAGATATTCTAATTTTCCTTCTCTGATAGGTTTCCACCTTACACAGGTTCTGGCTTTTGCAGGTTTTACAGTAGTTTTCTCTAGTCTATATGTTTGTTTTTTCCTGGTCTACTTACCTACAAAATTATCGTTTTGCTGTTTTCATATTTGCTATTCCTCTTTTAAAGCCCCTTTGAAGTAGTATAAAAATGTTTTTCCCCTCAGAACTATGAGCATGTGCATCTTCCTCTTCTGTTCCTTCAGCTCACCCACCTCTCCTGCTTAGTCTCTTGTTAAATATCCACGTCCTTTCTCTCTTTTCGCTGCTGTTACACCTTCTTACACCTTTGTCTTCTTCCCCTACACTTTTCTTTCTCTCTTTTTCCCATTTAACAGGCCTTCACTCTTGTCTCTTAGGAATCCATTCAGATAACTCACTTTTTTTTAAAACGTCTTTTGTTTAAAGGTACAGAGACCGCAAGGGCTGTGGCCACCTTTTTTCCCATGTGGTTTATATTGTCGCACCAGTTAAACAAAATCATAGGTTCAGATGAAGGTAGGCACTCTGGCAAACATTTGTGCAATTAGTGACTATGTGATGGATTTGGGGGACACTGGGAAGAGCTTCCTTGGCCCAACATGACATCCTTCCCATGTGGTCAACGTATAGAAAGACTTTCATTCCAGTGTTAGGAATCAAACTGAAAACATAAATACACCACAATAGGTAACACCCTCAATTAAGACGTCACAAGATGCCATGAATGGCTGACAGTAAATCTTGTTCTCAGTGGTAGAGGCATTTAGGAGAGCAAAACGACACCTAAAGGGGAAGCAAGTGATTTCTGACCTGCTTGAAAAAGCATACACTTAGCTAAATTGACTAAAAGTCTAAATAAAGAATATCAATCTTTCTGTTTAAAAGGTTGGATTGATTTGTTGAGTGAGTTATAATTCGCCCATGTTTTACTATTTGGACAGTTGTATCAAAGTCCTTTGAAAGCCCTGTTTTGGTTAGGACTAGCTTCCTCACTGCCATATCATCTTCTTTACAGAGGGGGATTAAGGGACAGAACAGTCCTTCTCTTTTGGATAAAAATGCAATTATTGTAATTATCTCAAATTCCATTTGAAATGCCACATCTATTAATTGTTTATTTCTGGACTAATTTCATTATTAAATAAAAATTAAACCTTGTAAAGTTTTTTTTTCCATGTTCATTTCTTTAATTTTTTAAAAAAGAATTTAAAAGAGGGCAGTATCATGGACATTTTTTTTTTTTAAATCACTTACCCAAGTATATTGACAAAATGCTATACTTTATATGGTAAGTGAACTGTCACTAGGAATTAATTTCATTTTATGTTTAGTGCTTGCTCCCAGTTTGCTATCAAGAGTGTCCTTTCGGCTTGTTAGGTTCAAATGAAAGAATATATTTCCTTTTGATATAAAGTGTCCATGCTATCATTAGGTTTTAATAGGAGAACTAATAGTAGGATTGCCTGGCACAAACATTTACTGTCCTCCCTGCTAAGCAATGGAGTGCAAGTGTTCCTCACTGTTCTTTTGATGATGAAATGGAAAATAAAACTTTACATTTTATAGCGCATTATATTTCACAAAGCTCTTTCACATCCATTACCTCACTTATTCCTCAATAACAATGCTGTGAACGAGGTATTAGTTTCTACATTTCAGTTCATGCTCCTGGAAGCAGTGACCTGGTTGAGGATATAGAGTTAGTGTTAGGGCCAGGCTTTAAATCCGTTTCTTGTTACTTTCACTCCAGGACTCTTTGCACATCATTACACTGTCTTCATCTGCTGTGCTGTGCTCTAACCTGTTGAGCTAACTAACCAGTGTCTTTAACATGTCGCCGTACAATAGCTAAGGTTTACTGAGAGCCTACTCTGCTCCAGATACTGCTAAAAGTGCTTATATATATATTACATAATTCAATCCATGGGCCATCTATAAGGTAGGTAATATTATTGTCTCCATTTTCCGAATGAGGAAAACACTGAGCTTAAGTAACTCACCCAAGATCACACAGCGAATATAAGTAGGTCTCAAATCCAGGCGGTTTGGCTCCAGAGGCTACATGCTTAACCACTCTCTGTTGCCTCTTACAATACCAAAGACCCTAAAGATTTTATAAGTGACATTTCTCATGAATAGCAGGGTCTGGAGTGAGTTTCTAGATACCACTTATGGTAATAAGAGATTAAACAATTATTAGCTTGGTCCACTTTCCAAAATGGAAGGTTTCCACTTGCTTGGGTAAGCCAAGCTGAAATTTGTATTTTTGTTATAAACCATTGATCCATGTCTAGGGAGGTATCAAGAATAGTGCTGTTGCCATAAAGATACCAGTTTTGATACAAAGACTGGAACATTTAAGTCATTCAATCAACTGTACATATATTTATCTAACACTTGTTATGTTCAAGGGCTGTGCTTAGCTAATAACCAGATTAAGCATACATTTGAACACAGATACTTGGTAACTCACTAAAAGGCACAAAGATTCACAGAAACCTGTGAAATTCCTTTAATAAGGAGAAAGCAGAGAAAGCTTGATGGAGATAATGGCATTAGAGCTAGTCAATGGGTGAAGGGGAGAGGAAGACAAAGTCTAGTTCATGGCACATCAGGAGACAGTCCTGGTGATCTGCTTCTGAAAGTTCACAGCCTTGAAAACCCTATGGAGGAGTTCTACTCTGCACACATGGGGTTGCCATGAGTCTGAATTGGCTTGAGAGCAGCTAACAACAAGTGTATGGTATGACTGTCTATGCTGGTAACTTTCCATTCATAATAAACCACCTATCTGGATCAGTTGGCATAAACTTTTCAGGACACATTCCCTGAGTCAGTAGAGGCTCTATGCAACCACAGACATTAAAGACCATTCATTTTCTAGCATACTGCTCATGGTATGAGAGGAACCACTGCACTGACTTTTGTCAAAGGAAAGTTCTCCTGGGTGTTAAGTGGCATATTAGGAAGGACAAGCCTTTCCTGTCTCAAATAATCACCTTTTGTATTTACTCATATCTACTTTTTTGTCAACACGCAATGTTCATTTTGATTAATCTTAATTCAGTACAATTTCTCTGACTTCCACTTTGCTTACTAATCTGGAAAATTCAAGGGCAGTGCAGATGAGAATTTCAAAATATTCCTTTATAAGAGTGTTTGTTCAGTCGCCTCAAAGAGGTGAGAATGTGCTAGGATACTTATCTTGAGGGCAATGTAAAATTACATTTATGTATAAAAATGATAAATGAAATTAATACAAGTATTTTCTTTATAAAGCAAGGGTAACTAAGAAAGAATAAATTTGAGAGTCTAACTCTCAAACCAGGAGAAGAAAATTTGACATATCCAGTGAAAGGAAGGTAAGAAAAAAGAAAGGAAGGAAACAAAGAAAGAAGAGGCAAGGGAAGGGAAAGAATAGAGAGGGAGGGAGGAAGAGGAAGATGGATAAAAGAGAGGAAGGAGGGGAGAAAGAAAAGACAGGATGAAAGGAAGGGAGGAGACAGGGAGGAAGGGAGGGAGGCAAAATCTTAGCAAGGTGGGGAGGCTTAGAAGATGGTGTAGCTGTTCTGTGGAAGGAGTGAATTAAGGGGAGGGCCAGATGCTGAAGGATCATGGATCCTCACAGGTTCTTAGGTTTTCCTTGAAGTTCATAATTGAGAGCCATTGGAAGCCATTTTTAACTTTCCTGGTCTGTTTTGCAGAAGGTTTTTGTAGAGTGTAGACAATTACTTGTGAACCAGTCCTATAAGTATGACTAGATTGGTCAAGAATGAATGAAAATGAGAGATTTACAGGAGATAAAATAGGAGCAGTGACTTTCAATTTTTTGAAAATGGTAATTGCTGAAAGTCAGTCATCTTAAGAATCTGGTATAACTGCTCGTTTCAAGTATTGCTATTCAGTAATATTATTGAGTGATGATTCTCAATCGGTTATCAAAAGCAATTTTACACATCAAGATTTTGTATTTAATTTAGCCTAAAATATTTCAGAGGCAATTGATGTGATGCTTTAGACACTTGACTGACAGTGAAAGTCTCTACAGGAATTCAAATGCCTCCTCAAAGTGGGTGCACAGAAACAAAATGTTCAGTGAGATGAGTATTAAATTCTTATTATTTAGTAGAAGAAGGAGCTGAACGATTTTCTCTGACTGCTTTAACATAAGCTGATAGGAGACCCATTTCATTCTGTATATTTGTGCTTGAAATTTGCAGCACAATACAGGTCACTAATGGGAACAGAAGAAAGGAGTTTTCATTTGAGTTTCCCTTCATTAGAAGCTTCTTTGTTCCAATGACTTTGTCTACCAGATTTAAATTCTCCCACTTTCTCACTGCTTATTCAATCCACTACCTTAGCATGGATGTTCACCTTTTTACCCTTTGGAAGCATGCACAAAGGAACAATGTAGAGAGTTTTGAGACAATCATTCAGGTACTATCCAGGGTGGCATAGTGGTTAAGAGGCTTGGCTGCTAACCAAAAGGTCTGCAGTTTGAATCCACCAGGTGCTCCTTGGAAACCCTATGGGGCAGTTCTACTCCATCCTTTAGGGTCACTATGAGTTGGAATCGACTTGATGGCAATGGGTACGGGATCCAGATGATAATGACTCCATACATTTAGGAAAGAAGAGTTTTCCTTTATATTAATTTCCTAACTTAGTTGCTTTTATGGATCATATTTCTTAGACGTTCACTGAACTCCCTAATTTGGTTTTGGTTGTGTGGACACAGGTTGAATTGCTTTTGATCATGATTTGATTGTGTATGTTGACTGAAAAATATGTGTTTTGAGTTCCCACTGGTCACTGTGCTCTGGTGACAAAATGGTCAGAACCCCTGAATTGTACAAAAATAGAAGATACGCATTTACCATGATTTGCATGGACATAATACTGTTTTCAAAAATATTATATTATTGTTAGTAGTCTGGTAAAAAGGTCATTGTTGTTTAGGCCTTGTGACTTCAGAAAACATATGTCTAGAGCATATGAGGCAGGTAGAATTTCTGGGATTGGCCCCCCAAACTCCACACTACTAATACCTAGAATCTTTGAATGTGATCAGATATCACTCCTATGATTGTGTTGTGTTATATGGCACAGTTGTCCTTAAGAAAGGTAGATTATCCTGGTGGGCCTAATCTAATCACTTGAGCCATTGAAAGTCGAGAACTTTCTTCTGCTAGGGACAGAAGAGGAAAGCAGAAGCCAGAGTTAGAGACATCCAAAGCATGGGAAGGACGTGATACACTGTTACTGGTTTGAAGATGAAGGAGGCTACATGGGAAGAAATGGGGGTGGTTGTAGGGTGCTAGAGAGATGGCTAATAGCCATCAAAGGAAACTAGACCTCAGACCTGGAGCCACAAGGATCTGGATTCTGCCAACAACCTGCATGAGCTTGGAAGCAGATTCTTCTTCACTGCCTCCAGAAAAGAACCTAGCCAATGGACACCCTGATTTCATCCTTGTGATACCTTGAGCAGAGCTCAGCTGAGTCTGCCAGGACTTGCAACCTGTGTATTGTTTTAAGCTGCTAAGTTCATGGTGCTTTGTGATACAGCAGTAGCAAACGAATACTGTGTCCTAATCAGGTAGTTGCTGCTGGTTTGAGATGCCGAAGAGGGTCCCATTCCAGTGTTTGATGTTTTTCCTCACATCTCACTGACATTCCTTGTGTTTTGACTTAAATGATGTTCTTCAGCCATCACAAAAAGTATTATCAGTCTCTTTCTTTAAAAGTTTCAGAACTTAAGATATATAATGTAAAATTTTATGCTTAAAAGAGGCTTTGTAAATCAAATCACTTGCTAGGGTAATATGAGGAGCAGTAAGCAAAACCATTACTAGAAGCCACAATGCAGGATTTCCAACCCAGTGGACTTGCCCACTCAAGCCCCACTGCCCTGACCATGATATTTTAATATACCAAGTAAATAATCCAACTCTTTCAGCCTCGTCTCAAAAGAGCTGTTACATTTATTTGATCATTCGGCTAATTCTGCTTAGAATCCTCTTTAAATAGCTACTGAAGGCAGGGACATTAAGTAGACTCCAAAAACAATATTAAAATAAGAATTTCCTAATAACATCATAAAAATGCCAGAGCGAGCAGAAACTTGATGACTACTGAGTCCAATTGCCTTGGTTTTTAGGCATAAGTAAATGAAATTCCGAGAGAATAAGCAGTTTGCCCAAGGTCACTTTTGGCAATTGAGAACACTGAGGCCGAAAGAGGTACAGTTATTAATTCAAATTCGCTCAGCCAGTTCATGGCGGAGAGAGAACTACAATCTAAGTGTCTTGATTTCCGGTATTTTTCACCTTGAGTTATGCCAGCACGTTAATTCTATAGAGCTTGCCCTAAGATTAATTTGAGGAATAAAGTATATCTATAATCCCCGAGTTTTCAGTGTACTGTTGGCCAGGGTATCCATGACTTGGAGCCAGGCTGTGCTGTTCTGTGGGGCTACAAATTTGAAAGAGCCATTTTCATATTGTTCTGCCTCCCAGAATTGCGTTGAAACTGGTTAGAAGGCAAATCTGTGATCCTACATACCTGAAGAATGGTAATGTGCACCCATAATCACCATACTCAGTCCTGCTGTGGGCAACTGAACTGTGATTTATTTGCTACTTGCTGCCCACCCCCACTCCCAAGCCCTGTGGGGATTAGGAAGAATTACTATAACATATGTATATGTAGCTCACATAGATTTGCTGCATCATGAAATCTCAAAAAAAAAGCTCCTGGAATAAAACACCTCACTTGAATCAATATAGTTCGGGACTGGTATACTTTCGTTGCTGTTTTCTCCATCCATCTGGCAGTAGTTAAAGGATGTGTTTGCTGCTGCTTGAGTGTCTTGAACCCTTAAGGTATATCCTATTTCTTCTGCGAATAGGCTGCTTAGGGAAGATGCATGTCAGCTCACTTTTGTTCTTGCACAAGTTTATTAGAGTATACAGTCTCAGTGTCTAGAAAGCATGACTTTTTTGAAGCTAGTTTCAACTCCGATTTTTTCCCCAATGAATCTGAGATCTACTGAGAGCCAGACACCACGGAGCTGTTACACATGTATGACCATTCCATTCATACCTATTCAGGACTTTCAAACAAGTTTAATTACAGGAGAAACGAAAGCACCTTTTCATCCCCACTGCTAGGGAAAAAAGAAATATGTATATATATATGTATGTATGTATGTATGTATATGTATATAGCTTTTCTGGGAAATTGATTCGTTTTAAGCTTTGATCTTCCTAGTTCATTTTCTCAAAGTGACTATTTCAAATATTATTTCCTGATTATAAAATGAGACTTATAGTATTTATATAAATAATGACTATATACACTACATGTATCTGTAGTATATACTGTGTTTAGACTTAACTCTTCTATCTGTTTTAGCCAATTAAGAAAAAAGATTGAGTGTTTTCAAAAAGATCGAAATGTTTTCAATGACTCCTAATACAGAAATCGCACTGTTATTTGAGAACAGACTAGAGCATGTCAAGTTCACCATTTGTATGAGACTAATTAACCCTCCTAGCTTCGGGATAAAAGGGAGAGGGGATCCCTTGGCCAGCTTTCTGAGAAGTTATGTAAGGCTTTGGAAATGACTTTTCTCTTTCTGTGACTCAAAGTGCCAGAAAAATCTGTGAAGTTGAATATCATTTGTGCCCGCTAATCCCGTGTCCTGGTTCTTTCCATCACTGTAGAAAAATGGTTCCACTTGAGCCCTGGTGGCACAGTGGTTAAGAGCTACGGCGAGCTATGGCTGCCGACCAAAAGGTCAGCAGTTGAAATCCAGCAGCTGCTCCTTGGGAACCCTGTGGTGCAGCTCTACTCTGTCTTATAGGTTCACTATGAGTGGGAATCGCCTCGAAGCAATGGGTTTGGTTTTTTGGTTTTTGTTTTTCTTTTTATTATTCTGAATTATGTTGAATACATCCATCAGTTTTAATCTGAATTTCATTACATTTAAAATACAATATAAGAATTGAAATGATAATAACCAGTGTCACTGATAACAACTCTACAGTTCTGTTTTACATTGTCGTACAGTGTACCAAAACCAAACCAAACCCATTGCCATTGAGTTGTTTCGGACTCACAGTACAGTGTCGGCAGCCTAAAATGAAACATTTATCATTCTGTGCTCTTTGGGAAAACCCAATCCAAAATAGGAACCCACACTAGGCAGAAAATTCAGATGCTCAGCCGCGGAGGTGCGATTGAAGAGGCAGTCAGTTTCTGGTACAGGCCATTCTGTCAAAGGCTAGCCTTAGAGAAAGCTGATGTATACATTTCTGCAGCTTCATAATTCTGCCTTCTGGAGCCACATGAGATAAGTTGAATCCTTTTAAAAAATTTATAATGATCATGAAACTATTTTAAGGAAGATAGTCACAAAATAATTATCAAACTGTTTTGATAATTATAGATCAGATTCTAACTTCAACAAATTCCAGGGGATTGCCCAATGTGTTTTGTTATACTAAAAGCATAGCAAACATCTGTTGCTCAAGTAATTTTGTTCTGCCTTTCATTTGTTAATACACTCTTAGGATGATAACAGAAAAAAAAATCGAGAATGTGTCTTTCTCTATAACCACCAAATATACAGTTGTTCACTGTTTATTGTCAGTCATTCCCACTCCCAATTTAATTTAAAAAAATGTAATTGTAATAACCAGCCCAATTAAAGCCCTGATTCTATGAATAGGAAATATGGTAACTTTATAAGACAGGGACTGAGAGATGAACTTGATCATGTCAGTAAGATAGCCTCAGTCAAAGGCTACTGTGTGGACTTGGCCATACAATTAACAGTCTGTGTAGTGGCCCTTCAGCAGCAGTGCCAACGCAAGAGATAGACGATGATTTGTTGTCCTTTTTGTCTCTTCAGGATTTCTAAGAGAAATAACATGAAAAGTACCAATAGTTATTTATAGGATTTTTAAATCTAAGGAAAAGCTTAATTCAGAAGATGTTAAAACATCATAGTAGAGAGGAGAGAAGGATGGTGGGATGGTTAATATTCATGACTAGCTTCTACTCTATGTATTGAAGATCTTAGCTATTTCCTTCATTTTACAGTGAAATTCAGAAAAAGTAAGTGGAAAAGCCTTATGTGTGTGTGCTGTGTGTTTGCAATTTGGAACAACAGGTAGCAATTGTTGACACGTTTAGTCATACCCTGTATTATAGGTATAGTTGTGTGCGTGTGTTTATATTTTTTTTAATAAGTGAAGTTAAAAAGTATTTCAACCTAAATTGTCCTATTCTCCCTTGTATGGTTCCTTCTACAGTTCTGTCTAATGTAATTATTTTAGAGATAGAACATTAGAAGAAACAAATTTTACTTGATCAGAAGATTAACTGAACTATTCACTTACTGTTTTTAACTGATCAGTGGATTACTTTCTCATCTTTTTTTTTTTTTTTAAATTTTCTTCCTTAATTGAGATATTGTCTTAGACTGGATTCTCTAGAGAAGCAAAACCAGTAAACTGTATAAATATATATACAGAGAGAGATTTATATCAAGGAAATGGCTCATGGGGTTGTAGAGGCTGTAACGTCCCAAGTCTGTGGATCAGGATAGAGGCTTCTCCTGATTCACGTAGTCAGAGGGGCTGGTGGACCCAAGTTCAGAGAGCAGGGCTGTTTGTTGCTCATGGGTTGTGAAGATCAACAAATCCCAAGATCGGGGGGCAAGACCACGGGTAAGCTGCTAGCTCAAGTCCCAAGAACTGGAAGTCAGATGAACAGGAGCCAGTTGCAGGATTCAGAATGAGCAAAAGCCCTGGGGCCCTGCCAGAACGTCTGCCCACACTCGATGAAGGAGGCCACGCACCCAAGGAAACTCCCTTTCAACTGATTGGTTACTCACAGCAGATCCCATCATGGTGATTACATATCACATCTCAACAAGGAAGTGATTACTATACAACTACCACAACACTGAGAATTATGGCCCAGCCAACTTGACGCAGAATCTTAACCATCACAGATATCATTTATATTGAATAAAGTGAACAAATATTAAGTATGTCTTGAAGAATTTTTATATATTTCCCTGTGTAACCACCATCCAGATCAATATAAGGAGCTTCCCAGACAATGCCCCTCTCTAAAAGGTAACTACCATTCTGTCTTCTGTGATTCTACATTAGTTTTGTCTGTTTATGGACGGCAACCTAATGGATTCTGACAATATGTACTATTTGTATATGATTTATTTTACTGAACAGAATTGTTTTTAATTTCAACTATATTGTTTCATGTATCAGTAGTATATTCAGTTTGATCTGTTGCATTTCATTGTAAGAATGAACTGCACATTGTTTATTTATTCTCATGTTGATGGCAATATGAGATTGTTTCCAGTCTGGGCCTATTGTAAATAAACCTGATATAAACATTCGGGTATATATGTCTTTTGGTGAACATGTGCATTTATTTCTCTTTTTTTACATTTTAAAGATTGTCTTATTATTCTAGATCCTTTCCATTTTCGTATAAATCTTGCAATCAGTTTGCTTGTCAATTTCCACAGAAATAAAGAATCTTCTGGGATATTTATTGGTATTGCATTAAACCTATAGATGAAGTTTGCTGGAAATCAACATTTTAATAATATATTGAGTCCCCCAACTGACAAACGTAGAATAATTCTCCGTTTATTTAGCTGATTTCTCTCACTAATGTTTTCTATGGAGTGGAGACTTTACATATCTTTCATTAGATTTATTCCCAAGTATTTGATATTTTTGATGCTATGCTAAGTGATGTTTTTATTTTATTCTAATTTTTGCTGCTGTTACACGCAATTGATTTTTTTTTATGATGGCCTTATACCTAGCAACCTTACTAAGTTCATGTATTTATCCTAATGTTTTCAGTTTTTTCTGGCTTTTCTATGAGTTAATCATGTCAAGTATGAATAAGAATAGTTTCAAGTCCTCCTTTTTGATCTTTATACTGTTCTTTCCTTTTCTTGCCTTATTGCACTGGCTAGGACATCCAGTATAATATTGAATTGTTGATGGTGGGAATCCTCATCTTTTTCCCAACTTCAGGAGGCTCACTTAGTCCATATTATCATCTTATTAATTCTCTAGTCAAACTAGACTTTGTAGTTGGTGAAAACATAGTAATATACTTTGGCTATTTCAGATTTAACTGAATATATTTAATCTTCACATAATATCCAAAAAGGAGAATTTATAACAAATGTTACATTGTTTAGAAAGCAAATAAGTATATTTCAGGATATCTTTGTATTTACCTTTCAACTCTAGAAACTATTTCTTATGGAAGCATAATTTATGAACTCTAAAATGCTTTAATGCCTGTTATTTATTTGGGGCTTACTATGATTATCTTAAATTATAAATTATTTTTATATAAATATTTTTGCTCTCCATACCAAGAGCATAATTTCAAACAGAGAAAGAAGATTTGTCTTCAAAGTCTTTGACTCTCTTAAGGCAACTAGCATAATGCCTTGTCTCAATAGATACTTGCTGGTTGCATGAGAGAAAACAAGTCCATTTTAATATTCTCAAATTTGGAATTGCATTATAGGTTATAGCCACCATTTAAATAGCAATACAATGTACCAAAATTTTGCTGTAATAACTAGTTAAAGTATAATCAAATTTAATGTTTTCTGGCAGAGTATCAATTAAAAAGCTCTATTAACCAAGCATACACTAGTATGCAACAAGGCATATGCACATACATGACTTTGAGACACAGAAAAACACTAGAAGTCCTCAGAACCATCAAAAAAGTGTACCCATCAATCTCAATATTTATTTACCCAAATTTTTGTTCCCTAACCACACACTTACAGAATTTACTGTAAATTAAAATTAAAATGCAAATATTCATTGGTATTTTCATTAACCGTACAACATGGAGGGAATAATGTTAAGTTTATGTAACCTCATGTCTTTCATACCTCCCTTTCGTCCTTTAGTTTTTATTTTTCTCACTTACCCATAAATTAATCTATTTGCCTGGTTTTCCTAGTTAGCAATGGCAGTTCGGAGGATGTCGGAGACGAGGTAGTTGAAGGTGTTCTATTATTACAGACTTTGGTCTGGGCATTTTTACTGTAAGTGAAACCTTATTTATAGTTTTTCACTGTAACAGGTCTTAACCAACAATGCTTCATAAACGGTACTTATAACCATATATAAAACCCACCTTTGCTGTTGATTCCAACTCACAGTGACCCTGTAGAACAGAGTAGAACTGTCCTGTCGGGTTTCCAAAGCTGTAGATCTTTACGGAAGCTGACTGTCACATCTTTCTCCTACAGAGTGGCTGGTGGGTTTAAACCACCAAACTTTCAGTTAGCAGGAGAGCGCTTTTACCATTTATAGGCTTAAAATCTTCTGTGGAAAAGGTAGAGTTGTCCCTATGAATTTCAGAGGTGGAAGCTAGGTAAAAAAGGTCATTGTTAAGTCGTTGTTAAAGTATGAGTGTGCCGTGAATTTTCTCTTAATCTCATTCATTCAAAAGCATTTATTAATCGCCATGCCTTGTCTATAGATGGCAGTGCTTCCAGCCAGCCTGTCAATCATGTTAACAGGGCCTTTATTTCTGTCTCTGAACCAAACTTAAAGTCAGTTGATTTACTTTACAAGAGACATCTATGCAGATACACCTGTAATACTGAAATTGTGACATTTAATAGTAAAGCTAGTATCAGAGAGCTTGATTGGATGGTATAAAGTATATTCAAATTACAAGACGTGCAATTTATTCTTAAAACTAATGGAGTCTATTAACAGCAGGGGAGAGTGAACTATTCAGAGTGAATAGGACAGTCTTTGTTTATCTAAAATTTTATTGATACATTACTCGACTGTCACTCCATTTGGTATGACATAGACAATCACCTGGACTTGTATAGTGTCAGTACTTGAATAAAAAATAACTGTAGCTCAAGACCTTATAAATGCATCTATTTTTCACTATACCCAATGCAGTTGTTTTCTGTATAAAACAAATGAGTCCACACTATCTCAATATTTGAACATTTCATTTAATTCACTTCGCCATTGAACTGCAGAGTCAATGTTATTATCACTGTAACTCAACAATAAGGAGATTTAGTGAACTCACAATTTAGTGTGCGTGAAGCATACCTTTCAAAATCTGTATCAATGCAGCCTTGTGGAATATTTTATTGTAGTTTATCATTCTTACAGTGCTGAGACAGAAGCATATGCATATATTTGCTCCCATATTTTCAGTGTTGGAAATTTATTTATAGTCATGTATAACATGTAATTTGGATACCTAACTAGGCCACATTTCAGAGAATCTTCAGTACTTCCATTTGGAACATTTTGACTAATTTTGGTTACACAATGAAATTTTACACATGCATCTTCAACTTTCCCTTCAAATCCCTTTTGAATCACATTGTCCTCTTTTCCTGCCCACACAGTTAAAGAAATAGCTAAAGAAAAAAGAGTGAGGGATGTTGTAAGGCCTCTAGTTTCCTAGTTTTTCTTTAAAATGCAGTAAGTACAAATTCCACAAAATTGGAGTGAAGCCTGATTTATAGTGCAGCAAAGAAAAACCCTGGAATTTGCAGGAAAGGAAGGGAGCAAATTGGGCAACAGCTGCACATGAGTAAGATGGACGGTTCTGCCTCTGGCTGGCGGTTCATCTGTTCCTTTTGCAGCTGTAGGGCAAAGTGTCACCAGCATTTCTGCAGAAACTTGACTTTGCATTTTAATTGCTGAGGCAAACCCACTAGTGACCAGCTGCCTGGAGAGTGAATGGGAATCAGCGCCAGCCCTTCCAGACTGTTAGGGAAAGGTTGAGGAGTGGAAAGTGGTGCCTTGACCCAGACAGAGGCAGCTTAGTCCTGAGATTCCAACGACACTGAAAGAGAATGCCTTGAAGTGGAGAAGCAAACATTCATACTTCCCAGGAGAAAGGAAAGGCTTGAGGCAGGGTTTCCAGGCTTCATCTCATTTAGGGACAAATCACAGACATTGACTGATGAGTGTAGTAGCCGATTAATATTAACCTTTCTCTGGGAGAAGGTGAGCTGACCTTGTACCTGCTACAGATTTGACATTAACCTGTCCCCTACTTGGGTTGGAGAGCAGCTGGGAAGGTTGGATCTCAAGATGTAGAAGTAACTCCTAGCAGAGGGAGCCCCTGGGTGGCACAAATGGTAAAGTGCTCGACTACTAGCAAGGCTGGAGGTTTGAACCCACCTAGAGGCTCCTGGGAAGACAGGCCTGGCTAGCTGCACCGAAAAGTTCACAACCTTGAAAACTCTGACACAAATGGTGTTGCCATGAGTTGGAATAGACTCTATGGCAATTAATAACAACAATCCAGCAGGAGGCAGAAGATAGTGCTTCTCACCATTATGTGGCCAAGAGGTTGCACTGAATACTCCCCCCATGGATGAGTCTTCTAGGTCATCTTTGGGGCTGATACTCTACTGTTTTTTCCTTCTTCTTCTTTTTTAATCTCACAGCTATGATCGTTTTAGTTTCCCCCAGAACAGAATCACAGAGATAAAAAGGTCTTCGAAAATTGTGAAAACCCTACAAAGACATCATAGCACTGGAAGTAAAAAAACAGTTATAAACTAAGTGTTATGGATTGGATTGTGTCCCCCAAAAATATGTGTCAACTTGGCTAGGCCATGATTCCCAATATTGTGTGGTTGCCCACCATTTTGTGATCTGATGTGATTATCCTAAGTGTTGTAAATCCTGCCTCTATAATGTTAATGAGACAGGATTAGAGGAAGTTATGTTAATAAGGCAGGACACAATCTACAGGATTAGGTTGTATCTTGAGTCAATTTCTTTTAAGATATAAAACAGAGAATAGAGCAGAGAGACAGGGGGACCTCATACCACCAAGAAAGAAGTGCCAGGAGCAGAGCGTGTCCTTTGGACCCAGGGTCTCTGCCCTGAGAAGCTCCTAGACCAGGGGAAGATTGATGACAAGGACCTTCCTCCAGAGCCAACAGAGAGAGAAAGGCTTCTCCTGGAGCTGGCACCCTGAATTTGGACTTCTGGCCTCCTAGACTGTGAGAGAATACATTTGTTTGTTAAAGCCATCCACTTGTGGTATTTCTGTTATAGCAGCACTAGATAACTAAGACACTAGGTTAAACTTAATGAGAGAAGACCGTGAGAAGCATGCTTCAAACATTTGGCTGAAAACATCTGTAAATGGAGAACTTATACTCAGAGTATTCTGTAGCTACCACCTCTCCCAAATATCAAGGGTCCACTAAACTCATTACACAGCCATGTAAATTAAGCAGTTGCAATACCGGTGAATGTAAGAAGGAAAGATTGATTTGAAAGTTGCCTTTCTCAAAATGTAGTGAGACCTCAGCACCACAGTAGCTCTAACCTTACTTACAAAGACATGGAGAATCCACTGAACAATTACTTCTCCTGACTCTCCCGCACACCTGCTAGCTATTCAAATTATTAACTACTTTTACCTTCCTAGAAAAAGGTCTATTATTTAACATTAACCATATTCTAATTTTAAATATAATTCCTTTAATTAAAAAGAAAAGTAAACCTCTGGCAGTTTCTGGATATTAGAGTAACATCTTCCCAACTGAAAATTTCTATTACATGAACTTCTGGAATAGGGAGAGCTATAGCTGCATACTCCCCACCACCAAAAAAAAAAAAAAAAACTATAAGAGACACAGTGCTATATTAAAGGGAATGGATGGAAAGTTCCAGAGTGAACCTTTGAGGGAGCTGAAGGAGGCAGGCAAATGAACCCCAAGCCTTGGAACTATAGGTCTTTCTTAGAGGGGTGGGCATGGAGGGAAATTATATGTAGCATGGAAAAGAGGAGAGAGTGAAGCAAGACTACAGGATTCTGCTGTGCTCTAATGTGCTCTGGCATGAAGTTATCATGGGTGGAACTGATGCTACCCGTGTGTGTATTAGGTGCCATTGAGCCAGTTCCAACTCATAGCAACCCCATGTACAACAGCACAAAACACTGCCTTGTCCTGTACCGTGCTCACAATCATTGCTATGCTTGAGCCCATGGTTGTAGCCACTGTGTCAGTCCATTTTGTTTAGGGTCTTCCTCTCTTTCACTGACCTTCTACTTTACCAAACATGATGTCCTTCTCCAGGGACTAGTCCCTCCTGATCCAAAAAAAACAAACTCGTTGGGACCCTATAGGACAGAGTTGAACTGCTCCATAGGGTTTCCAAGGAGCTGCTGGTGGATCAAAACAGCCCACCTTTTGCTTAGCAGCTGAGCTCTTAACCACTGCACCACTAGGAATCTCTCCTGATAACATGTCCAAAATACATGAGATGAAGTCTCGTCATCCTCTCTTCTAAGAAGCGTTCTGGTTATACTTCTTCCAAGACAGATTTGTTTGTTCTTCTGGCAGTTCGCGGTATATTCCGTATTCTTCACCAACACCGTAATTCAAATGCATCAATGTTTTTTAGGTCTTCCTTATTCTTTGTCCCGCTTTCGCATGCATATGAGGTGATTGAAAATACCAGTGCTACATAATACCCTGTATATTTGGCACTACAGTTGGGAAATAGCTTTGGGAGCCAATGGAAATTTATTAAATTACGACTACCCCAAGCTTGGATTTCCCATCTTTACCAAGTACCATAGTTAATTGGCATCTTTGAGACTCCAGAGGGAGGCCAGAATCAGCAATTTGGAATCATGAAATCAAGAAAAAACACTGAAAATCTGGATGGAGAGCCGGTCAGAAACTGACTCAGAAATGAAATGTTCCTTAATATGTATATTATCTCCTACAGAGCAAAACATTTTCCAACATCTCATTGAATGGAAATGATTCAAAAATTTACAACATATAAAGAATAGTAAAGGGAAATTAATTCGGTGCATATAATATTTTTTAACTTGTTTAGAATGTACTCGAACATTGATCCTGACTGTAAAAAAAAAAAAAAAAAAAAAGATATCTATCTACAGCTATATCTACACTTCTGTATATATAGACAATTTCTGGAAAGAAGAGTAGACAATTAACAGTGGGTACTTCTGGAGAATGGGAGTGGAATATTGAAGGAGATCTGTTTCTTCACATTTTGTATTTCTCTAGAGAGTTTGAGGGAATATTTTACTTATTTAATGTGAGAACATACTGAAATGTACACAAATTAAAATAACAATCCATATTCCTATTTCTCAGATTAACATTTCTTATCATCTTGACATATTTGCTTGCAGACTTTTAATCTTTTTTTATTATTTAAAAAAATTTTTTTTATTGTTGTAATTAAATGAAGTTTACATTTCAAGTTAGTCTCCCATACAGAAATTTTTTTTTTTTTATACATTGTTATGAGACCCCAACCGCTCACCCCATTCTGCAACAGGACACTCCTCCCCTCCGCCCCTGATTCTGCATGAACATTCAACCAGCACCTAACTCTCTCTGCCTTCCCATCTCACCTCTGGACAGAAGCTGCCCCTTTG
>NW_004444045.1:2891407-2923930 GCF_000243295.1 Trichechus manatus latirostris
GTGGCGTTGGTCCTATTTTTTCTTCTATGAACTTTATAGTTTTTGGCTTTATATTTAGGTCTTTGATCCATTTTGAATTAGTTTTTGTATATGGCATGAGGTATGGGTCCTGTTTCATTTTTTTGCAGATGGATATCCAGTTTGCCAGCACCATTTGTTAAAAAGACTGTCTTTTCCCCATCTGATGGACTTTGGGCCCTTGTCGAAGATCAGGTGACCGTAGGTGGATGGATTTACATCTGGGTTCTCACTTCTGTTCCATTGGTCAATGTATCTGCCGTTGTACCAGTATCAGGCTGTTTTGACTAAGACTTTTAATCTTTTAGAAAAATTATCTTGTTTGTCTCAAAACAATTGAAACATCACATTAAATTAGTAAAAACAAATGCCTTAAATCAAACCACACAGAAAGACCCACAGTTAATGTCCTATAGCGACCCTATAGGACAGAGTAGAACTGCCCCATAGGGTTTCCAAGGCTGTAAATCTTTAGGAAACAGACTGCCACATCTTTCTCTTGCGGAGCGGCTCGTGAGTTTGAACTGCTGACCTTTGAGTTAGCAGCCCAGCACTTTAACCATTGCGAGACCAGGACTCCTTTTTAGTCCCTTACCAAAAAAAAAAAGAAAACCCATTGCCACTGAGTCTATTCCAACTCATAGCGACCCTGTAGGACAGAGTAGAACTGCCCCATAGGGTTTCCAAGGAGCGGCTGGTGGTTTCAAACTACTGACCTTTTGGTTAGCAGTCAAACGCTTAACCACTGTGCCACCAGGGCCCCATTTTAGTCCCTTAGTGGGAGTTAAACCATAACTCATCACCCTTTGGGTTCAGGCTGCCATTAACACTGCCTCAAAATCTTGAAAGCCTCATGATCTAAATAGTATTAATTGTCTAATAATTACAATTCTTAAGTGTAATTATGTTTAAAATTATGAGTGCTAGTTCACAAATAGTTCTACAAATTTTAAAATTATGAAATAATCTTGTATCTAAGAATCTCATATCTATTATTCAGTTTTGTTATTATTATTTTAAAATTCAAAGAACATATATTCATTCTAAGGATAAATATTCTTCTGAACACTCTCTGCCTAATGCTCTCTGGTGCTAGCCGTCTCACTGAGGGCCAGTGCCGTGGTCCGGTTGAGCCTGGGCCAACATCACTGGCCCTGGTACTAACATGGCATTGTTGTCAGCTTTCTGCTTCTGTGTGTATCTGCCTTCCAGTCACCCAAGCACTGTACAGAGAGCAGCCTTTGTGCCCAGACCACTCCAGGACTTCAGGCCCACCTCCTTCCACAGTTATGCAGGTGACCTCTCCCAATTCTTTAATGTTTGTGTCCACATAAAACTCTCCCGGGATGACAACGGCAGCAGCTCCAGAATCACTTCGAACTAACTTAATTAAAAAAATTTTTTTTTGGTCCCAGCAGCTCTCCCTAAATGAGGAGTCCTTTCTGCCCTCCCCTCCGAGTAGAGGCTGTCCTTCATGCAGCTGCTGGTTTTCCTTTCTCCTTTGCAGCCACGTGTCTAAGGATGCCCAGCAGTCTCTGGTGATGCAGTGGTGAAGAGCTCAGCTGCTAACTAAAAGGTCGGCAGTTCAAATCCACCAGCTGCTTCTTGGAAACACTATGAGGCAGTTCTACTCTGTCCTGTAGGGTTGCTGTGAGTCGGAACTGGCTCGATGGCAATGGGGGTTTCTTTACTACAGGGCTGCAACCTTCTTGATATTTAAATGGCTCAACTGGGTTTCAGTTTATCTTGCAGACACTGCTGGAAACAGAGTTGCCTGGCCTCATCCAGTGACAAGAACTTATACTAAGGACCTACACCATGGCGATAAGAGTTTGCTTTTGTTTATTATTGTGCTTTCTAATAGAGTAAGAGGAAATAGAGAGTATGTCCCAAAGTGTTCCTATTGACCATTAATTATTCCTGTATAGTTATATATTTTCTGAAATATTGTCCCGCATTAAAAATTCTGATTCAATGCGGACTTTGCAGAAATACGAAGCGTGGGGGCACGCATTGGCTGTTACTGGGGATGAGGGCAGCAAGACGGCTTTGTGCTCCTCTGAGCTGCCAGGCCTGCAGAGAGCATTCGTGTCCTGCTAGGGTCTGTTGTAAAGGCAACTAGCCCCACCTGTTGTTCACATTCAGTTTGCTGGTGTGCAACAGAATAGTGCCCGGAAGCCTCTCCCCTGCACATGTTTCTCTTGTTCTGGGCAGCATCAGAAAAATTATCCCACTCAGAACAATCTTAAGGAAAATATTACATCTGGAAATGTGTTGTTATATTAAACACTGACCAAGGAAGCGAGCCGGGATTGTATAATTATATTCACAAAGCATCTCTGTGTTGTAGAATGTTTGTTTTGGCTTTGTATTTCAACTGTGGCTATAAAAATTAAAAGTGAACATTTTACTTTCTTATTTAACTTTCCTTTCACATCCCAGGGCTTCATTCACTATCTGTTGGTTTTTCTAAGTCTCAGTTACTGTATTTGTAGAATAATGTTAATAATAACCCACAGGCTTACTATGAAGAATAAATCAGATACTGCATACAAAACAACTAGTATATTAATTGGCATAGACTATTCATCCAACAGATGTTTATTCTGTTCCTCCTTTTGTATGTTAGTGTATGGCTGCTATTTCATTGACCAATGCATTGGTCTCACCTTACTTAACCTAAGTCGTTAAATTTTATTTCCAGTGTTTGCAGGTGGCAGGTAGGGAAGGAGGGGATGGGAAAAACACTAGACATGTTTGCTTCATCTCTCAGATGATTTGGCACAGTACAAGCATCAGTGCATTGGAAAAATGGAAGCACAGAGGTTGGGTTTTGGTTTTGGTTTTTGCTTTGTTTTGTTTTTAAGCATGTTCTGGTAGTTAGTGTGAATGGTGTCTATGACTTCCGTGGTGCACACCAGAAGGTGGAAGAGGGAGGCTTTGCTGATACAGAAGATTGACATGAGGGCTTGTCCAAAAATTAAGCACCCCTTTTTAGAAAGGAATTCAATTTAACAAACATGATTGAGTACCTTCTCTGGCCAGCCACCGATCTTGACCTAAACCCGCCAAGGGTAGCGGGCAGACTTGTTCTAGACATTACTTTCTCTCAGTGCGGAGCACCTGGTCCTTGCTCACACAGAGCTCACAGCTGAGTAAGAGATTAAATTTTAGGAATAAAGCAATTTTTAAAAAATCCTCATCATCATTCTCATGATGCTAGTAAATTCCCAGAACTAGCCCAAGGAATTTGCAAATGATCTTAAAAGTTATAACTCCTTAGTTTATTATCTGAGTAGCTAGTTCTCTATATACGTTTTAATTTAAATTCTCATAAATTGCTCCTCAGGGACTAGGTTAATCTGAATGAAAAATTACTTTTATTTAGTGGGATTCAAAACATACTTTTTAAAATTTTTAGTGAAAATATACACAACAAAACATACACCGCTTCAACAATTTCTACATGTACAATTCAGTGACATTGGTTATATTCTTCAAGTTGTACCACCTCTCTCGGCAGCCTTTTCCAAATTATTTCACCATCATTACCACAAACTCACTGCTCCCCGAAGCTTCTCATCTATCCTTTCGAGTTGCTGTTAATTCGAAACACATCTTTGTGTTTTCAAAAGACAAACTTTCTAACTCAATGTTCAGGCATCTTGAGTTTCCTTGTCCTGTGAATGTCTGTGCAATTCCAAGGGGGGATTGGCCATATGTACTATTCCCAGTGTTTTCTCCTGTAGTTCTCAGTTTTCATGTGTTACGGCCTTTGTCAGGTTGCAAACAAATTATTAATCTCATTTGGTAGACTTTTTGTTTGCTCTGGAAAGGTAATTATCTATATCTCTATATCTCTATCTATACCAAACAAATCAGTTGCTGTCAAATCTATCCTGACTCATGGCAATCCCATGTGTTTCAGAGTAGATCTGCACTTCATAGGGTTTTCAATGGCTGTCATCTTTCAGAATTAGATCACCAGGACCTTCTTCTGAGGCACCTCTGGGTGAACTCGAACTGCCAACCTTTCAGTTAGTACCCAAGAGCTTAACTGATTGCACCACCCAGGAACTCTCCATTTGTATCTCTATCTACATGTAATTATATACAATATTGAATTTTAGGCTTACATACCAAGAGAGTTATTTAGAGGTAGATTATTTCAGCACTGAAAGAGTTCCTGAGGCTTCAGTAGGACAGGGCTTTATATGGAAAATAGTCATAGATGATAAAGGTAAAGGATTTTTTTTTTTTCTGGTTAAAGATAAGAACTTCAAAAATTGAATACCATTCTCTCTGTTGCTGTTCCTATATTAATTTTGTACCCACATGAATGGTCTTGTTGAAAAATTTCTGAAATCTGACATTGAATACCATCCCAAATTAACTTCCTAGGGCAAAGAAATCATTTTACAATATAGATAACTCAGTTATTTAGAAGTTGGTTATCTAATTTGCAATTATTTTTTGTGATAAAGGGACAAGTACAAGTTTTCTGAAGTTGACAACTAAAAGCTAAAATTAGGACTTGGTTTATTTGTTTGTCTGTCTTTAGTCTCTTCCTCTACAAAGACAACCTGCATACAGCAAGATTTATCTTTCCTGATTACTACTTTTATTATGGTATTTCCCTACTCAGAACTCTTCAGTGTGGTTACAATTTTGGGTAAGATGGGTAAGATGGTGTAAAAATACCTAATCCTGTCTCTCCCACTGAAAGCACCTATGAAACCTGGACAGAATGTGTACAACAGATATCTAAGGACTCCAGAAAATAAATAGTATCAAACAGATTGAGAGAGACCAGAATTTGAAGTACTACAATACCAGAGTGAGTTCCCCATGATTTTTCTTCAGTTATGCCTACTCTGGACTTGGAAGAAACCAGAAGAGGACATCATCTTTGACAGAGAGAGCTCCAGGAGAAGCCCTCTTGCTTGGAATCAAGGGGTAGGAGAGGGGTCTCTTGGCAGTGATAGTGATGGTAGTAGGGAGCTTGTAGGTACCTAAAATTCTTAGGGAGAGGAACTTTGGTCCCAAAAGACTAGAGAAACCCTCTTTGCTTTTTCTCTCTCTGTCTTCTGCCCAACCTCCAACATAAGTACAGTCACAGGAGTGAGCATTAGAATGGGATGAATAAAGCCACAGTTTACTGGCTAGAGAATCAAAGAGATGAGCCTCAGGGAACTGGAAAGTACCAGAAAGATTACAGAAAAAGAGACCCCTGAACAGCAATCTCATGAAGGTTTTTGTTTTTTTTTTTAAATGAATGCTTGGGCTAACTCCTTAACTGCATAGGAGTTTATCTGGTCCTAGGTAGCATTCCAAGACTTTGAGAAAAGAACTAAGAGACATACTGCCATCTAGGTCTCAGACTGGCCCCTGGGGGGCATACCTACAGGATATAGCTGAATAGATCTAAAAAGTTTTGGTAATTGAACTGACATTAAAACCAAAGTCCAAAGAAAATTGGTCAGAACTTGTGGACTGAGTCCTCCTGCATAAATTATCTACTTGAAAACCATCAACATTCCTCATAGAATTTAAACACGAGTCAGAATCTCATAACATAATATTCAAAATGTCTAGGATATAATCCAGAATTACTCAGCATATGAAGTACCAGGACAATTTCAACTCACATGGAAAAAGACAATTAACATACATTAAGTCCAAGATGATACAGATGTTAGAATTACCTGACTGACTTTAAAACAATGATTATGAAAATGCTCCAACATGTAGAAGTGAACACTCCTTAAATGAATGGAAAGAAAGTCTTAGCATAGAATTAAAGATATAAAAAAAAAAGTTGTGAAAATTTTAAAACTAAAAAATATAGTCACCAAAATAAAAACTCACAGGAGGGACTCAAAAGCAGAATGAATATGACAGAGGAAAGAGTCAGGGAGCATGGAGATAAAGCAACAGAAGTTACATAATATGAACAACACAGAGAAAAATAAAAAAATGAACATATCCTCAGGGACTGTGGGACAATACCAATATTCTAACAATCATGTCCTTGGAATGCTAAGAGGAGAGTAGACAGAATGCAGCACAAAAACAACAACAACTTCCTATATACATGCATATACCTATATACATATACATATATACATATATATATACACACATATACACATATATATATGAAAACTTCCCAAAATTGGCAAAACACATAAACCTACAGGTTCAAGAGGATTCCCAAACCCCAAACAAAAGAAACACACACAAAAAATCCATGTCCAGACATATCCTAATCACACTGCTAAAAACAAGGGCAAAGAAAAAGCTTAAAAGGAGCCTGAGAAAAATTACACATTATTTATAGGGAAAAACTGTTCAGAGTACTGAAGATTTATCATCAGACCTCACATACAGCAGAAGGAAATGGAACAACATTTTTAAAGTGCTGGAAGAAGAGAACTGTCTACCTAGAATTCTATATACAATGAAAACGTCCTTGGAATGAAGGTGAAATAAAGATATTGTCAGCTGAAGAAAAACTAAGACCTCTTATAAAAGAATTGCTAAAGGAAATTCTTCAGACGTAAGGAAAGAAACTTGACAGAGTAATAGAAATGAGAACTATCTGGATAAGTATAATAGCTATTATTCTCTTGAATTCTTTAACATGCATATGATCATTAGAAGCAAAAATTATGACATTATCTGATGCAGTTTTCAGTGTATATAGATATAATCCATATGTCTACTACAGCATAAAAGAGGAAAAGGAAAGGAAACTATATGGTGCTAAGGTTTCCACATTCCACTTGAAGGGATAAAATATTGATTCTAAATAGAATCTGAAAACTTACATTTGTATATTGTAATCCTTGGAATAACCACTAAAATGAATAAATAAGTAAAGAAACATACAAACATGCATACGTACACACTCACAGACACAGAGATATATTCAGAAACACAATAGATACAGTTAAAGTAGAATACTAAAAAAAGTTCCAATAACACAAAAGAAAGCAGGAAAGGTAAGACAGAGGAACAAAAATTAAATAATAAATAAACAATTTATCAATAGGACATAATAATCTTAAACAAACCTGTACCAAATAGCAGAACTTCAAAATATATGGGGGGAAAAAAAAAAAAAAAAAAACCTGACAGAACTGAAAGGAGAAAAAGACAATGTAGTTGGAAGCTTCAACAATATACTTTCAATAATAATAATAAAACTAGCAGGCAGAAAATCCACTAGCCTATAGAGCAACCATAGGAGGCCTGGTGGTGCGGTGATTAAGTGCTTAGCTGTTAAGCAAAAGGTCAGCGGTTTGAACCCACCACCTGCTCTGTGGGAGAAAGATGTGGCAGTCTGCCTTCATAAAGATTACAGCTTTGGAAACCCCATGGGCCAGTTCTACTCTGTCCTATAGGGTCACTATGAGTTGAAATCAACTGGACAGCAATGGGTTTCTGGTTTTATAGAAAACTAAAAGACATCATCAACCAACTGGGTCTAATAGACATTTACTAACACTCTGTCCCAAAACAACAGAATACACAGTCTTTTAAGTGTACATGGAACATTCACCAAGATAGATAGGTCTCATTCTGAGTCATAAAATAAATTTTAGCAGTTTAGTAAAATTGAAATCACAAAAAGTATATCTTACCAAAATGAAATTAAACTGAAAATCAATGACAAAAAGATACTGGGGCGGTGGGGCGGGGGGTTGGGGGGATCTTCAAACACATGAGAATTAAACAATACATTTTTAAATACACCAAGTATAAGAAAAGAGGTCTCAAGGTAAATAATAAATTACTTTGAACTGAAAAAAAAAAAAGAAAATACAACACATCAAACGTGGCGTGCTAAAGCAGCACTTAGAAAAAACTTTATAACACTAAATGTATATATTACAATTAATAAAGGGAATCTGCAAAAATCCTATGTTGACATCATACTTAATGGCAAAGATAAAATATTTTCCCTCTAGGATTGGGAATAATTAAGGATATTCACTCCCTGCATCATATTGAGAGCCCCAACCAGTGAAATAAGGCAAGAAGAAAGAAATAAAATACGTACAGATTGGAAAGGAAGAAATTAGTTTTCTATTTGCAAGACATGATTGTCTATGAAGAAAATCCAAAAGAATATAAATAAATAAATAATTCTCCTAGAACTAATAAATGAGTATAATAGGTTGCAGACTACAAACTTAAAACAGCAACAACAAAAATCAAGCATATTTCTATACACTAGCAATAAAAAATAGAAAACAGAATTTAAATGACGGTGCCATTTAAATAACTCTAAAATGTGAAACACTTGGATATAAATCTAATAAAGCACATGCAGTGTATAAATGCTAAAAACTTCAAAATCCTGATGAAATAAATCAAAGAAGATGTAATAAATGGAGATGCATACCATGTTCATGGATTAAAAGAGTAAACAAAGTACAGATGTTGATTTTCCCAAAATTGGTTTGTAGATGTCACTCAATTCCAATTAAGTCCAAGCAGAATATTTTGTAGATGTGTATTAGCTGGTTCTGAAATTTACATGGGTAGGCAAAGAAACTAAAATAGCTAAAACACTTTTTTAAAAGAAGAGTAAAGTTGAGGGGAGTACACTATTTGATTTTAAGTCTTATTATTATAAATCTATGAGTTAGAATCGACTCTGCGGCAATGGTTTTTTTTTGTTTGTTTGTTTTATTATAAAGCTATAGTAATCAAGATAAGGTGGTATTGGAGAAGGGACAAACACATAGATCAACAGAACAGAATACAGAGTTCAGAAATAGACCTGTACAAACATGCTAACTCATTTCTGACAGAGATGCAAAGGTGAGTCAGTGGAGAAAGGATAATCTTTTCAACAAACAGTGTTGGAACCATTAAAAATCCATATACATACAAAACGAACCTCAACCTAATCTTCACCACATCTTATACAAAAATAAACTCAAAGTGCATCATAGGTCTAAATGTAAAATGCAAAACTATACAACGTTTAGAAGTTGTGACCTGAGATTAGGCATTGAGTTCTTAGACATAAAACAAACAAAAAGATAAATTGGATTTTTATCAAAATCAAAATATTTCAGTTTGTGAAGGATGCTGTTAGGAGAGTGAAAAGATAAGCTACATACATGGAGAAAATATTTACAAGTCTCATGTCCCATAAGGGACTTGTATTCAGGACATGTTTGTGTGTGTGTGTGAGTGTGTGTATTCTCAAAAAGCAATGGTAAAACACACACACACACAACCCAGTTAAAAAGTGGGCAGAAGTCTTGAACAGGCGTTTCACCAAAGAGGATATGGGAAAGGCAATCAAACACATGAAATGTGTGCAAAATCATCAGCCATTAGGGAAATGCAAATTAAAGCAACAGTGTGGTGTCATTGGAATGGTAAACCAAAAACACTGTCAATACCAAGTGCTGGTAAGGATGTGGAGCAACTAGACCTCTCATACATTTCTTGTGGAAATATAAAATGATATAGCCACTTGAAAAATAGTTTGGTAGTTTTTTTATTAAGGTAATCATATAAGGTTGTACCCTACTTACAATATATTTGAGTTACGACAAACCGCACTTCCGGCTGTCCTTTTTTGTACATCTTATCATTAGTAATATGTACTACATACAATGTTGCAGTGTGTAATTTGCTGATATCATCATATCTGTAAATTTATATGTAATGTTTCCAACCCCCAAAGACAAATAAATGGATTTATAAAGATACTGATAGTAAAAGGCAATAATAATGAAAACTAAAAAAAAAAGAAAAAACAAGAGGTATTCGACTTACATCAGAACCGATAGAAGGGAACCGTGTTGTAAGTCAGGGTTTTTACCATATGACCCAGAATCCCACTCCTACACATTTATTCTAATGAGATAAAACTTATGTTCACCCAAAAACTTATACATGGAAGTTTATAGCAGTTTTATTCATATTCACCAAAACCTGGCAACAACCTAAATGCCTTTCGACAGGTAAATGGATAAACACACTCTGGTACATCCTTAGAATGGACTACTACTTATCAATAAAAAAAATGAATTATTGATACATGCAACAACTTGGATGAATTTCAAAGGCATTGTGCTGAATGAAAGAAGTCAGCCTCAAAATCTGACATACTATATGATATAACATTTTTCAAAAAGGTAAACCTATAGTGGTGGAGAACCAACGGAGTGAGTGCCGGGGGTTTGGGATGTGGGGAGAGTATGTCTACAAAGGAATGGCACCAGGGATTTTTTGCGGTGATGGAACTGTTCTATATCTTGATTCTGGTGGTAGCTACATAAGTTTATGTATGTGTTATAAGTGATAAATTTTGACAACTTAATTTAAAAAACAAAATCAGAAAGAAAAAAAAAGTCTCTTGAATGACCGTCTGTCACCTTTAGATTATCTTCCAGACTCCATCGCGGACAATGAATAGCTTCCATCCTCTGGACACAACTGTTTTCCTTATCTTATTTTCAATCATTGCTCTGTTCTGGCACAGTATACAGTGTATCTCTACTTCTTGGTGTCATAGTCACTTTAGTTTTCCTTTATTCTCTAAAGATCCAAGACACAATACATAGATCTCATCAGTGCTGATTATTTGAGACCGGCAGCGTGTCTAGAGCTAGTTGCCTCCCAGATGTGGTCGGTAACAACTTGACCTTATTCAGCAAAGGTGCACTCAGCTTTCAGAGACTTGAGACGGGGGTCAATGTTTTCAACTCTGAGGTTTTACAACTTCTGTAGGCAAGGATGAGTTTCATACTACTAACATTCTGACCGAATTTCCATGATTCTGATATCCCTATGAAAAGACAGAAGCAGCTGGGAGTATTTACCCTGGCAGAAGGTTGAAGGGAGATTGCAGACTTTTCAAATAAATGGTAAGTTGTTTCATAAAGAAGGGGGAATAGTTGTTCTCCATCTTCACAACGGATACAGGAAAAGATTATAATCATCAACTGTACCACGAGGGATTAAGTAGTGCTATTAGAAAGAAATTCCTATCAAGAACATTTGTTTACCTGATTGAAAACATGGCTGAAGTTGCTCCTGGATTCATTTTCCAGGTCTTTTTAAGACTGGGATAGATTCTTAACTGTCTGAGGAGGTGGTGGTCAAACCTACTCAGCGGTATGGTGGAAGAAAAGGCCTGGCGATCTGCTCCTGTTACGATTACAGCTAAGAAAACTCTATGGAGCAGATCTACTCTGTAACACATGGGGTTCCCAGAAGTTGGAATTGACTCAACAGCAACTGACAACAACAACAATGAACAGCTGGAGTCCCTAGGTGGTGCAAACTTAAAATGTACTCAGCTGCTAACCAAAACGTTGGCAGTTCGAGTCCACCTGGAGATACTTCAAAAGAAATACCTGGCAATCTACTTCCAGAAACTCAGCTATTGAAAACCCTATGGAGCACAGTTCTACTCTGACACACCTGGAGTTACCATGAATTGGAATCAACCCCATAGCAGTTGGTTTAATGGAAAGCTTGAAGGAGATCATCTCTGTGACTCCAGTGTGGATTCTGGCATCCTTTGTGCAGTATCAGGCTGCTCTCTCCCAGGTCAATATTTAAAGAACTTGAAGACTGAAAAGTGTCTTCTCTTGAGATGAGAGGCAGGTTCTTCTCCACTAAGGGTCTGCATTTAACACTGGATCACTTAGGGCCAGATTCATGTGTGAACTATTTGCTCAGCTTTGATGCTATAAAAGGCTCTCCAAAGCTAAGGAAGCCTTGGAAATGGATTATTCATGCAGCTCTGCAGAGCTTGGTATCTACCATGGACTGAACTTAATCCTTCCCTAAGCATTAGAATTCTAAACTTATGAAAAATTTGTGACATGTATTAAACATATTCAGTGCAGCTATGATCAGACTCCAGTTATCTGAGAATAAGGTCCCTGGTCTCCCTGTGAGAATTGAAAGCCTTGATGACAGCAGATGGTAAAGCCCAGAATCTGCCATTTCTTTTTTTCTTTTTCATTATGCTCCTGGCTAAGTTCTGATAAGATGGCACAATTGTAATCAGTTTTAGTTTAAATAGAAGCTTGAGTAAAAAGATCTTGTTTTCATTATCATCAGAAAAAAAAAATCTTAAAACTGAATTTTGACAACACGGAATGATGCGTAATAGCAAATATTTGCAATCGGTATATTCTAGTTATTTGTGGAGGAGAAATGTAACGTTCTTTTTTCAAATGGAAATTGGGCATGTAGAATGTCAGAGGAAACAAATTGTAGTGCAAGATTCTGAAAAATGGCTATGAATCCTACATTCATTACTAGCGAAAGGGAAAATTATGATTGATAATCTAGGTCCTGGACTGGGATGAAAAATTTCTCAAATGAAGTATCACTGCAGGTCCTCGAAGGAGCTGACATCTGACTGAATCTCTTGTTACCAGCCCTGAGACTTTCCCTGTTCTATGTAATATTGAAGTACACGACCATTGGAGTCACACAGAACTGGATTTGGATCCTAAGTCTACCAGTTATTAACAGCATAATAATGAATGAGGGTTAGAAGTGGTTAAGAGCTCAGGCTGCTAACCAAAAGGTCAGCAGTTCGAATCCACCAGTCACTTATTGGAAACCCTATGGGGCAGTTCTCCTCTGTCCTATAGGATAGATAGCTATGTGTTGGAAGCGACAGCACACAACAACAACAATGAATGAGGTGGTCCTATTACATTCATATTAGAATAACAGCTCCTACAAACATCGCAGGACAAAAAGAACAAAAGAGCTCATATGCAGTTACGAATATAGATTACAAAGATTTTCCTTTTCTTGAAAGCTAAGATAATGTTTGCATCACTGTATAATTGTAAAAGTTACGTGAGGCCATTTTTATAAAGAAATTAGAATACAGCAAGGTATGTAGTAAGTGCTCAATAATGGCAGCAAGAAAAATACATGTAAAATAAATATTTAAGAGAAAATTAAAAAAAGACATTAGATCAGTTGGTACCTATTTTCACCAAGGATACAAAAACAAACATACAAAATGTTCTTTTTCTTCCTTGTTGCCGATAAAAAGAACTATTCAGGGGCCAGGCGGGGCAGCCTTCAATGAGTGAGAAGTCGATATGATTGCTCCTTGGGAGTCCCACTCAAAGTGGTATTCTGTAAATTATGGAATTCTAGGAATTTCTTTTCATTATAGAAAATTGGCAAGTAATATTTTAAAAAATCTAGGATGTAAGAATGGTGCTTACTGCCAAAAAATGAAGTCCAAATTGGTCAGAGAAGTTCTTTTTCTCACAAGTGTACTCAAAATGGCTGCCGCCCACCAATCCCCAGACCCCTCACATAGCTTCTTCTAAATACTCCTTCTACACACACCCCACCACACACAGTTTTCTCCTTGCTTAGGATAAAACTGTACAGACAGCCTCTCTGACATTCTTATCTGCTGCCATCGAGTCGATTCCAACTCATAATGGCCCTATAGCACAGAGTAGAACTGCTTCCTAGGGTTCTCAAGGCTGTAATCTTTATGGGGAGCTCTGGTGGCTCAGTGATTAAGAGCCTGGCTGCTAACCAAAAGGTTGGCAGTTCAAATCCACTCGCTGCTCCTTGGAAACCCTGTGGCCTATAGGGTCACTATGAGTCAAGATCGACTTGACGGCAACAGATTTGGTTTGGTTTGGTTTGTGTTAATCTTTACTGAGGCAGATTGCCACATCTTTCTCCCTCGAAATGGCTGGTGAGTTTGAACCACCGACCTTTCGGTTGGCAGCCAAGCGATTAACAACTGTACCACCAGCGCTCCTTCACCACACTCTCAGGCCCCCAGCCCCCTGAAAACAAAAAACAAATAGTATGGTAGTCAGTCATCTGTAGACTGGCCAGGGACTTTTGACATGGCCTAGTTTAAAAAGATAAAAATAGAATGTCCTCTCTGGTGAATTTGACATGAGAAGGAAAAGAACAATGAGCAGTGAAGTTGAAAGGTCACGATGCAGAGAGAAGCCAGTATTGTCATCGTGGGCAATGAGTTGAGCTGAAATTGTGAGAATGTAGAAATTACAAATGAGCATGATTTATAATGTACAGATAGATGATTTATAATACAGAGAAAAAGCATACAGATTAAACAGTGGGAAGGCCAAAAGGTAGAGAGAAGAGAGTGGAGTAGGGAGTGGCTGAATCCATGCAACTCTTTGCCCCCCACAAACCAAACCAGTTGGCATTGAGTTGATTCCTACTCATGGTGACCCCATGTGTGTCAGAGTAGAACTCTGCGCTATAGGGTTTTCAATGGCTGATTTTTGAAAGTAGATCAAAAGCCTTTTCTTCCCAGGTGCTCTGAGTAGACTTGAACTTGAACCTCCAAGCTTTCAGTTAGCAGCTGAGCACTTAGCCATTAGTGTCACCCAGGAACTCCAGAGAGTGTTCTATTCTAGGTCTTTTTTTTTTTGGAGGATTAAGAAGTTGTAGGAGCTCATGGTTCTGAAAGAACATTCTAATATGGAATACCTCCATGTTGCCCACTGTTAGATCCATAAAGCCTCATGACTTACCAAAGATAACAGTGAGAACAGGAGTCGACCTATGTCTGCAGTTATCCAAATGTCTGTTCCCCACTTCTTTTTCTCCTTTAATGGGTGTGAGTAAAGAGTGACTATTTTCTAGAATGAATATAAAAGGACACCTCGTCTATATATGTGTGTGCTAAATACCATGCATGTGTAAGGCCCTCTGCTAGGTCTGGAGTTAGGTCCAGTGTAGGCAGTAGGCATCCAGGGATCCTTATGTTAGGAGACACGTAAGTCAACAGATAATACAGTACCTCGTAATTCAAGCTGTGATAATGCTAAAGCTAGGGAGCTGTGAGAACTCAGAAGAGAAGCATCTAACTCGAACAATTTGGCAGTGGTGAGGAAGAGAGGGATAGGAAACGTTTCTTCAAAGAAGTAAGCCTGAACAGAACCATGACATGCCGGCAAACTTAGCCATGAAGGACAAAGGGAAACACGTGGAAAAGCCCCTAGAGATAAAGAGAATGGGGTGATCAGGAACTGCAAAAAAAATTTATGTGATGGACCACAAGGTACGATAGGAGGAATGATAGGTGATATGCTGGGGGTAGAGGGGTGGGGAGGGCTAAGTAAAAAAGGCCCAGGACTTGTGAACTGAGTGTTGCAAACAGTTAATACTCACAGCTGCTAGGTGAAAGGTCAGAGGTTCGCGTTCACCCAGAGGCACCTTGGAGGAAAGGCCTGGAGATCTGCTTCTGAAAAATTAGCCTTGGAAAACCTTGTGGAGCACAGTTCTACTCTGACACACATGGGGTCACCATGAGTTAGAAATGACTTGATGGCACCTGGTTTCTTTAAAGTAGTTTGGACTTGATCTGTACAGCAAGAGAGTTTACGTCAAAGAGCCATGTTCAAATTTTGATTGGGGAGGTGGAGAAGTGGCTAGAATTGAATTTACTGGACTTGGGGGACTCAGCATGGTACCCTGGTTTCTGTACTGGTTTCTTGGTGGGTTGAGGCAACATGAAACACAAGAGGAAGAGTAGTTCTTCTCAATGGTAGGCAAGCAACAAGCAACTTTGAGAAGTTGAGTTGGGGTGTCAGTGGAATATACAGGTGGAGGTACACTGTAGATAAACCCAAAACACCAAACCCATTGCTGTCCAGTCGATTCTGACTCGTGGTGACACTATAGGAGAGAGTGGAACTGCCCCATAGGGTTTCCAAGGAGCAGCTGGTGTAGCCATACTTCCGACCTTTGAGTTAGCAGCTGGAGCTCTTAACCATTGCGCCACTAGAGCTCTGATAGAAGCATAGAAACTGATAAATACTAATCCGCTTTTCAGGCCCCTTCATTGCTCTGTGATACGGATTACCTAACACACTGTCTTCATGTTGATTCCAACTCATAGTGACCCTATAGGACAGAGTAGAACTGCCCTCATAGGGCTTCCAAGGCTGTAAATCTTTTTTTTTTAAACTTTCTTTATTGTACTTTAAATGAAGGTTTACAGAACAAATAGTTTCTCATTAAACAGTCAGTACACATATTGTTTTATGACATTGGTTAACAACCCCACGACATGTCAACACCCTCCCTTCTCGACCTTGGAGGACCTTTTTTTTTTTTTGGTGAAAATATACATAGCCCAAGATACACCATTTCAAAAATTTCTACATGTACAATTCAGTGACATCGATTACATTTTTCCAGCTGTTCTGCTATTCTCACTGTCCTTTTCCAAATTATTCCATCACCATTATCTTTAACTCACTGTCCCGTAGTGGCTGTTGTCCCTTTTGAGTGGCTGTTGTCAATTTGATTTCACATAGATAATTCTTTTTTTTTTTTTTTGTACTTTAGATGAAGGTTTACAGAACAAATAGTTTCTCATTAAACAGTACACATATTGCCGTATGACAATGGTTAACAACCCCATGACATGTCAACACTGTCCCTTCTCAACCTTGGATTCCCTGTCGCCAGCTTTCCTGTCCCCTCCTGCTTTGTAGTGCTGTCCCTGGACTGCTGTGCCTCATTAGTCCCATTTTGTTTTATGGGGCTGTCCAGTCCCCAGTCACTCGGGAGTGACTTCACCACTGAGCTAAAAGGGTGTCTGGGGCCCATACTCTTAGGGTTTCTCCAGTCTCTGTCAGGCCAAAGCTATAGATCTTTACGGAAGGAGACTGCCACATCTTTCCCCTGCAGAGCGGCTGGTAGGTATGAACTGCCGACCTTTCAGTTAGCAGCCAAGCCTTAATCACTGCTCTACCAGGGTTCCTATGGGTTGCCTAACTGACTTAGTTGACTATAGAAATGATGGTGGTGGCTGAGTATACATATTTGACCAAAATTTGTGTGAGGGCTTACCATCAATCCTCAAGGCTTAGCACAATAACTACTATATATATGCTCCACAAACATTATATTGAATGAGTGAATAAATGAAAAAAAATAATGTTTTCACTAATAACCATGGATTCAGGATTAGATTAATAAGAAAGCCGCAGGATTTCTGGATTAAATTTTACATACATGGCCATTGGGCCGCTAGGCTTTGTCTAATAATTTGAAGCACTAGAATTTAACTGAATAACCAGGATGAGGGGTGATGTTTTGAGGATCAAGACTCTTTTCATCATGAAAGCTACTGGGTGGCCTCTGATGTGTTTAGTTATCAAACACGTCAGCTAATACCATGGAGAGACCCCATGTATTAAAGTGACAGGCATAACAAGGGTCAGGGATGAAAGGTGAAGTGCAAAGGATTTTTACTGTCTGTTGTGTAACAGTTTCTGATAGGTGGTATACATGAGCAAAAAGCAGTATGAGAAATCATGGTCAGCAGCAGTTCTCTTCTCAGGCTGCTCAGGAATTTTCTTCCACACTGAACTACATATACATTGAATGCTGTGATAATCGCTTTATCTTTATTGTTTGTGGGACAGTCCAAAGTGATATTTGAAACTCTCACTAGTTCTTTCTCATTGACTTCATTTTACCTAATTTTTTTTTTTTCTGATTACAAAAGTAACCTATACTCATTATAAAAAAAATAATTAAAAAACACTAATATGGAAAGTGGAGTTCTGGTGGTGCAGTGGTTAAGAGCTCCAGGTGCTAACCAAAAGGTCGGCGATTCAAATCCACCAGCCACTCCTTGGAAACCCCATGGGGCAGTTCTGCTCTGTCCATAGGGTCTCTATGAGTCGGCATCGACTTGATGGCAATGGATTTTTTTAATATAGAAAGTGGAAATGCTGTATCATGCATCCCCTCCCAAAGATGCCCATACAATGCATTGCACAGGGCAAATTTGCTGCAAAAGACCTTTTTAAAGTGTTAAAAAGCAAAGATATCACTTTAAGGACTAAGGTGCAGCTGACCCAAGCGTGGTCTTTTCAGTCGCCTCATATGCATGTGAAAGCTGGACAGTCAATAAGACCAAAGAAGAATTGATGCCTTTGAATTATGGCGTTGGCAAAGAATATACCATGGGCTGCCAAAAGAATGAACAAATCTGTCTTGGAAGAAGTACAGCCAGAATGCTCCTTAGAAGCGAGGATGGTGAGACTTCATCTCATATGTTTTGGACATGTTATCAAGAGGGATCGGTTCCTAGAGAAAGACATCATGCCTGGTAAAGTAGACGGTCAGTGAAAAAGAGGAAGACCCTCTATGAGATGGATTGACACAGTGGCTGCAACAATTGGCTCGGGCATAACAACGATCATGATGGCGGTACAGGACCAAGCAGTGTTTCGTTCTGTTGTACGGAGAGTTGGAGCCGACTCGACGGCACCTAACAACAACAACAAAGATGCCCGTGTTTGCTCTGAATTCCTCCAGTCAAATTTCAATATGATCTTTTACCCCTTAATCAGATACAAGGAACCGTTAGAGAACTTTCTTCGTGGTTAACACTGTGTTGTTGTACACTATGGTGTATACAGAACTTTACAATACAGCCAAGGAAATAAGATATAAACATGGGGAAAATCTGTTGGCATTACTCTATGTTCAGTGCTCTAAAAAATGTCACACTGTGCAGTGGGGATAATTAGAGCATGCCAAACGGTTGTGCGTTTTTTGAGGGCAGTCGCCAGTGTCTTTTCCTTTGAATCCCCAAGGGTATTAACCAAAATGTTCTGCTAGCGCTTTGAATGAATGAATGCTTATTGTGTAAAGGGTCAATCGCATGTGACAGTAAATGCAACCAACACTAGTCAAGGGAGAGATAGGTGTGGCCGGTAGTCACCAACAGAAGCTTTAAACTTTGTGGATTCATGAATGCATATATTAGTAATGTATTTTTTAAAGCATTTAGATGTGGACATTCAGCAGCTGTGAGCAAAACCACAGACCAAGTTTTGGAAATTCCATTCCACCCTCTGTTTTATCTGCTTGTTGTGGTTTGGGGCTGTTGTCTTATAAGTCAATACTACATTGCAGCAGTTAACTGGGTAATTTAGGCAAAAGGTAATCAGAGACACTCTTATATATTGAGGAATTGACATCACCTATCCTGAGGCTTATTTTTCCCTTCAATATACTCTCTATCTTAGATAAATATGAACTTGGTGGTTTTGCTGCTCCAAAGGCAACCGTTTCTCTTGCAAAGCAGCTTTATTTCTAAAAGCAGCCCAACTTACACATTTTGGACTAGGTGGCTGGGATGTTGTTATTATTTCTTAAAAGTTTTGGAAGAAAGACACAATCCTTGACTGTCTTGAGGTGAATATTTCTTTCTGTCACATTTGAACCCTGAAAAGAAAAATCTATTTCCATATGCAATGCATTTTAGTATCTATTTAATGTGTTAATTGCAAAAATTTTCTGTTTGATACTGGTCAGATCTGTTGAGAATTAAGTTGCTTCCCCCTGGGAATCACTAGAATAGAGCCATCATATGCCTAAGGAACTTGATTAAGCTCTGTCTTCACACTATTCCTTCATGTGTGATGCCATTGAAAATCTAGTAGCTGTTTTAGAGCTTGCGGTAAGACAAAGCACTTCTCAGGAGATAAATATAGAAGAACCTAAAGTTACTATAACCACAATTGGCAAATTGTATAATCCGAGTCTATATTTTTCTCCTTTCTCCCTCCTGCCTTGTCACCAAGCCATGGAAAGCATACTATACATATTTTGACACATTTTCTTGCTTTGAAGAACTGTGTACTTACTAGCTTTTTTAAAATAATGCTTCTTCTCCTACATCTTTTGACTCAAAAGTGTCCTCAGAGACTGGAGGATTTCCATAGGGGATGGCTTCCCAGATAGACCCCCAAACAAACAAAAAAATCTGTTACCATCAAGTTGACTAATTTTTGGTTGCATTTATTGTCATATGCAATTGACCTGTCTGTTACAGAGTAGAACTGCTCCGTAAGGTGTTCTTGGCTGTAATCTTTGCAAAAGCAGTTCACCAGGACTTTCTTCCATGGAGCTGCTGGGTGGATTCAAACCACCAAACTTTAGGTTAGCAGCTGATCTCAAACTGCTTACGCCACCAAGGCCCCAGATAGACCCCACGTTATGGTATTTTCCTTGGTAAACTGGTAAATGATAAAGGGTCATATTCCCTCAGCACTGCAGGCTGAAAACTGTGATTTTGTTAGCAGACTGGTTAGGGGTGGAGCCATCTCTCACAGTCATTCATGTTAACACAGTTCACATGTGGTATTAGATACAAACCAGAATGCTGAGATACACTGTCAATCTGCCTGCCTCCACTGTAACTGTGAGGCATTGTCAGGCCCTGCTTTGCTGTGCCAAATCTGAAGTGTTAGTGTTGTTGTTTGGTGCCATCAAGTCAGTTCCAACTCATAGCAACCTTCTGTAAAACAGAATGAAACACTGCCCGGTCCTGCGCCATCCTCACAATCATTGTTATGCGTCAGCCCATTGTTGCAGCCACTGTGTCAATCCATCTCATTGAATCTGAATCTGAAGTGCAACATGGCGAATCTGTGATATACTCGCAGGTTGTCCTCCATTTCTAAATAGCCAGGCGGCCATTAGAAGAAAAGAACTAATAACTAATATGGATTGCTCCGTTTCTACCATATACTTCTGATCAGAACCTGAAGAAATGTTAACCCATGGAAGGCAGCTTTTATTACTTAGAAAAAGAAGTGGGAAGCATACCACATAAAAAATTCTGCAGCAAGCAGTCCCCTCTGCTCAAAAGCTGTCCGGGCGAAGTGACAGCTCTTTCATGCACAACCCACTCTGTGTCATGGGTGAGGAATTTAAATGGGACAGTCATATGGCATGTCGGTCCCCTTTGACTTCTAGAAACTGTCGTGGTGGATATAAAGAACTCTTCCACGCAAACCCTCCATGTGGCATCATGGGCAAGGGGCACAATGGGAGGTACCTTCTGCCAGTCTCCCTCTGTCCAGGTAGGTCCTGTTAGGTGGGCTGTAAGCTTATGCTACATGTGCTGCCTGCTGGCACCATAGCTGAGGAGACAGAGAAAAACCCCTCCCAGTGTATGCACCCAGCCTACATGACCCATTGCACGATTTTTCTGGCTCGACCACTCTAGAAGGAGGGAGCCAGACACCTCGGTGCCTTACCAAGAATTGTATCTCTTTTACCCCGCCGACATTTAGACAAACCATTCGGTTCAGAGTTGGGGGTGTGGTGGTGTATTCCTGAAGCCTAAAGATGCTAGCAGGGGGAGGAATGGGGAAGACGTGCCCGCCAGGCTTGTCCAAAGAACTGTCTCCTCACAAACACCAACTTTATTTTATTTAGAAGGAAAAATATAACTGCTAAATAGACTGTAGCATTGAGTCAGTAGTTCATAGAATTCTTTCCTCAAAAACAAGCTGTATGGGAATCCAAATTATAATCACCCTCTTGCTCTCAAGTCAATTTCGACTCACAGTGACCCTATAGGACAGAGTAGAACTGCCCCATAGGGTTTCTGAGGAGTGGCTGGTGGATTTGAACTGTCCACCTTTTTAGTTAGCAGCCGAGCTCTTAACCACTGTGCCACCAGGGCTCCCACAAAATTATAATAATTTGGCATTCTGATTATAATTTCAGAATGCCAAATTATCAATTTATAATGAGAAATGCATCCGTCACGTGGATGAGAATATTACTTGAGTTGGTATGACAGATTCATTCTGTCCCTGTAGATTAGTGACCCAGGTTGCAAAATTTTCGGAAAGAGCTAGGGAATATGGACTTAAAACAACAGGAATGGGTTGGTTTTAAATTGTCTTCCAACAAACATGATTTGAAGTATTACCCCCTCTGCCAGGCTGACGTTGCCAGGAAAACTGTACTGCTTTAATCCCTGTGACTAAAGGGGCAACAATGCTGGCTTTCTGCCTTTCCTTTTTCTATTCCCATTGTTGATCAACTACCTCTCTCCAAAAAGAACATGATACAATTTATTAGACTTTTGTGTACCATAGTATGATTCATCCAATCTCAATCACGTTTTAGCCCTGCATCCCTAGACTTACTTCCAGATAATCGTTATTGGTGTTTGGGGTATTTCCAAATCCTGCAGTCAAACATTATAGTTTATTGCTCTAACCCCACATTTGTTTAATCACGCCCTTTATTTTCAGATCCTGGAAATCAACTTACTGCAGCCCCTTGGCACTGAAAATACTTCAGTGTTTCTTTACCACATTCCTCAATGGAAAATGAGGCAGGAAGGTGAGACCCAAGAGAAATAATAGTGTTCTCTTTCCCTTAACATTTAATGCAAATTAAAATGTAAGTAAGAGTTCTTTTGAGAAAATAAAGAGAAATCCTCCAAAGGTTAAAACAAAAAAAAAAAAAGTAGGCTGTCTTCTTTTGGAGAGATTAAAGAGATTGAGAGATGATTTGGGGATGAGGGTACTTTTCAGCGTAAGTGAATAGACCTTCCAACATCCCCTAGAAGTTCCTATGGAATAGCTCCAGAATCTTCTGCTGTCTCCCACCACACAACTATAGACATACTAACGGTCACCCACTACAGTCTCTGGGAACCCATCTCCAAAGATGTCAGCTTCTTCAGAATTAAGATGACCAAAAAATCAGAATAACCACACGTTTACCCTGACTCATGACCAAATATGATCAATTTCTTTTTCTAATCTAATATAAAGAGCACATGTAACTTTAGGTGTCTTTATAGAGAGCGCGTGTTTATATGCGAAGATTAAGATAATCTGGAGTTCTGAAGCTGCAACTATGTAATTAAATTGTGTTCGATCAGTTACGGATTGTTTTTTTCCCATTTATTTATTTTGTATTAAGCCCTACACTGGGAAAGGCCAGTCCTTTACACCAAGTCCTGAGCTTTACACCAAGACCTGCATGTTTGAACTTCACAAAGGTTCAAAGGTTTGCAGATAGTCTGGAAAGGTAAACATTTGTCCTAAAGTCATCCTTCAGCTTCTGACTTGGCTTGAGATTTAATTGTCACCTCATTAATATGGGCCACTGGGTGTGAATTTGTCAAAACAAAATACATCAAGAGGACTGAGAAAATATTTCATGGTTAGAGATTTTTATCTCCTCCCCTCCCTGACCCATGTTCCTTAGACTTCTGACTTCAAGAGGCTAGTTTGATAAACATGCCCTGTCCTCGAGGTCATTGGGTTAAGTATCAGTTCAATCTTTTCGAACTTTTCGCTTTTTCTCTATAAGTGTAAGCTAAATACTTATCAGGCTCCAATACTAAAAGTCTATGAAGTTAGAGGACATATTGAAACAGTGAAGTGAGCAAAATACCTTTATGGCTCCTCACGTGGCCTTTCTGGGGTCTTTATCCTCCTTTTAGTGAATGATCTTTCATCCTTAGATTCCCAGTATTTATACTTTTCTAGTGTTTTTGCATTAGAAAAAAATTAAAAGAAGGTAAGGGAAGGACTGTACTTAACCCTGGATTATTTAATTCCTAGTGCTCAAATTTGATAGGGAAGGAAGAAAAACTCTGAAATTGAAAATCTGAACTCAGAGGAAACACCTATATATAAAGCCCTATATATAAAGACTTAGCCTATAAAATAAATAAGGACCCTACTTTATAATAGTACCTGGTTCAATATATGTGTAAACACACACAAAACACACACAATAATTACTGTGAAAAAATACATACATATACATACTTATTTATTGTCAAAGTATTACATGCCAATATACATATTTCTAAGTAGTGTTAAAATGCTGCTCCTTCTTTCCTTCTGTCCCTCCCTCCTTCCTTCCCTCCTTCTCTCCCTCCCTCTTTCCTTCCCTTCTTCCTTCCCTCACTCCTTTCTTCCTTCCTTCCCTCCCTCCTTCCTTCCCCCCTTCCTTCCCTCCCTCCTTCCCTCCCTCCTTCTTTCCCTTCTTCCCTCCCTCCTTCTTTCCCTTCTTCCCTCCATCCTTCTTTCCTCTGGTAGCAAACTCCATAATTTTTTGTCAGACTTAGACAATATCCATTCACACTCTTCAATTTGAAAAATGGGCATTTTGCTGATATATAGTTCCCCTGCTTCTTTTAATATAACTGTGATATAACTGTAAGCTTTAAGTAAAGTACTTCAAGCTGTTTTCTTGTTCTGACAACTTGGAACATTATCTCTTTATCCCCATGGGATAAAATGAAGATCTTTGTCTCCTACCCTTTCCCCAAATCTTCTCTCTCATTTCAGGTCTTGCTTTCTGTCAACCAGTCTTTTACAGTGCTTAGATTGTTGTTTTCATTCTGTGGTAAAAATACAACCAAAGGTTAGGTTTAAAAGTAGACCAGCAAATAGTATTAACATTATTATGACCACATAAATATCTTTTTAATGTTAGGTCAAGAAGTATGCGAGGATTACATTTTTTTTATTATTATTATTCTAAGGTCCAAAGTTATGACCTTTAGTTCACTGAAAAGATTCTTAGCATCCAATTTCAAATCAATATTTTTTTTCTTACCTTTAGTCAATTGCTTAAAATTAAACCACAATTATTTTATGTATTCTGTTTTCCAGTTTGCCTATCTTAATCTTTATCCATAAAGTTGCTGGATCTCTAATAGGTTTGTTATCTTTGATTGTCTGCCTCTGTTTAAGAAAAAAATGGCTGATTGCTGTGATTTTCCTTTGATTTTATAGGACTGTTTATCCCCCAAGTCTGTAACCTGATTGACCTGTTTGGGAATTCTGGAAATGCGAGAGGCAGAAGGGAGGGTGATCAGGTATCATATTAGGGTGAAGAGGTGGGATTTGGCATCAATAAATAGATCTCTTCCACAAAAGAATGAGAAAAATTTTATTCTCAGATGCAAACATTTAACTTCTTTCAAATCTCTTGTATCTCTTCTGGAAATTTCTTCGATCATTTTAGAGGAGCGCTGTTCATAATCTTGATTTTGTTTTGTTTTGAATTTTTATTCCTAATTCTTGTTTTTTTTTTTTTTTTGGTTTGGGATTAATCAGCTGTTTGTTTCTTGGGATCCAGAATAGGGAAGATAGACTGCAGAGGAGACCAGTGTCCATAGCTGTTCTGTATATAGTACTTACATTGGGCTCTGTTTACAGTCCCATGTTTTATTTCCATTCTCAGACCCCTCTGAGGTTCCTTTGTCCACTTCCTCCCACCAATTTCGCCATTATCTCATAGCATATTTTGGAATGCGACTTCTCCTCCTCGTTCTTCCTAGCAGTCCCTCCCGGTGTTCTGCCTGCAGACCACCCTCACGGTGCCCAGCTCCAGTCGTCTTTGCTGTTTGTTTTGCACCTGGTCTTTTTTGTCCTAGTTAGGGTCTCTATGAATCGGAATCGACTCAACGGCAGCAGGTTTGCTTTTACATACTTATAGTATACCAATATTATAAATATATGTCACTGGTGTTTATATAAATGTAAAAATATTAATGAATTTATTATATCAATATTTAGTGAATCTCTAAAAGAAGTGGAAGCAAATATATGCAGCCTTCCTGAACCACAATAATTACTTACCTAAAGAATCACTAAATCTAGAAATCAATCATTGCATTCTCAACCTTTTGGCTGCTCTTTTTTTTCCCCCAAGATCTAAAGTACTTTCTTTTTAAGCACCAGACCTGTGTCCAATTATTACTATTATACTTACCTCTGATGTCATATTATCTCTGAGCATGTAATAAACTCCTATTCCCTGGAATTCCTCTTGACTCACAAATCTGTTTCTAAATATAGTTGATTCTCATTATTCCCATTAGTTGGTTCTATAAGGTCACAATGAACTGTGAATTAGTAAATGCCGAATCATTGCTCCTACGGGAGATACAAGATTATGTTCTTGTGAGCCTCTGGTCACAACATTTTCACCAGACAATTCATACATAAACCTTGTTTGATGTGTGTTTCTATTTAAAGATACTTTCTTTAATGTATATTGTTGGTTCATTAACATTAAACTCATGGTCAACAGCACTATTACTCATGCCTTAATGAAGCTTATTTAACACACTTTTTTTTCCATAAGGCACATCACCACCACCTTGAGCTTAGGGACACTAGACAGTGCATCAGCACTGTGCCTGGGGATCATTTTAAACAGCAAAATCACCTGCACAAAGCACAAAAATGAAAAATGTGGCACTAAATAGACTGAAAAAAGGAAACTTACAGCATGAGAGCTGAAAAAAGAAGGCAGAGCGTTGCCTTGTTGAACCTCATTTGGGAACGCGCACCTTGGGTGATTCAGATCTTTTGCTGCTCTGTGCATGTCTGGGAAATACGGTGAAAGCAGAGTGAGTCTTGATTTGGGCCTTACAAATAAATGTTAGCAATAGGTGAATTCTCTAGTAAGGAATCCATGAATGATGAAGATAGACTGTATATCATTTTGTGATCACATTTATTTCTGAGCTTTGTTTACTTACGTGATGTGTATACATATTTCCTCAAGACACTATAACAACTACAGAAAGTTCTAGGTTTGCTCTCGTGATCTGTAAAATAGATCTTGACTCTTAAATTAGTTTGTGGACAGTTATGTACATTAGTCATGCACCGTGTTGTACGCCAAATACCCTTTCAATAGTGATGTTTTAAAACAAGAATCATAGCTGATCATGAATTACATCTGACTCAGGTTCCCAGTGGTCCACTGATTGCTGACTTATTTTTTTCTCCTGTTACAACTTGGAAAGTCACATGTGAGTGTGTTTGATTTTGGTGAATGCTCAGAGCGAGGCTGGTAAAAAAAGGAGGTATGGTAAGAGTTGTGCTAAATGGAATAGGGTATAGAAAATGCCTCTGTCACTGGTGGGAAATACGAGCCACGTTCCATGCTATGTCCTATTAAAATGTAAATCCCAGGGAGAAATTGTACAATCCTGTCTTGCCAACACAGAAACAGGAAGAGGTTACAGAAAGAACAGAGTTCTCAGAAAATGCTGTTACACAACAGACATACACGTGTCCAAGAGAATATGAAATGCTGCAAGCCTGTTAGCACAAAGAACCCCCTCCGTTCATGCCCCTCTGAAGCATGTCAGTTGGAAGAACAGCATGCTATCGTAGACAGTTTTATTGTGTTTTGTGCGGTGACCTTTTAAACAGGAAAGGTCCTTCCTGAGATATTTCAAGTCCCCTCTTAAATCTGTCACAGAATTTACTTGGTAGGAGGTGTGTGTGTCATGCCAAAGCTTTCGTCAGAACCAACCACCAAAAACCCACTGCTGTAGAGTTGATTCTGACTCATAGTGATCCTATAGGACAGAGTAGAACTGCCCCACAGGGTTTCCAAGGCTGTAGTCTTTATGGAAGCAGACTGCCACATCTTTCTGCCTTTTGGTTAGCAGCCCCACGCTTTAACCACTGAGCCATCAGGGCACCTTCCTCTTCAGAACAGAGCTGAAGAATGATGCTTCAGAGGTACCACTTAGAAGGAGCAGAAAGAGATCTTCCCTAGGTTTGTTTTCTTACAGAGTAAATAAGATCTGCTTGGTTTTGAAAAGTATATTAGGAAATTTTTCGTCAGACCTCTAAATTGGGAGGGAATTAGTTTTGTCTAAGGAGCCCTGGTGGCGCACTGGCTAAGCACTTGGCGGTTCGAACCCACCAGCAACTCTGCAGGAAAAAGATGGCAGCTGTCTACTTTCTTTAAGATTACAGCCTTGGAAACCTTATAGAGAAGTTCTACTCTGTCCTATAGGGTCGCTATGAGTTGGAATCAGCTCCACAGAAATGCATTTTTGTTTTTTTATTAGTTTTGTCTAGCTTTATATGAATTTCGAGCATTATACGCATAGATTTGTCTGAGGCTTCACTGCCTCACACAGCCTAACAGCCTCAAGGTGAGTTCAGTCAATGGCTAGTGACTGGATAAGTAGGTGCCCTTTCTAACAAGTTCAGGAGTCCTTCACAAAGAGAGAAGTCCCTTCATCATTTCTCTCTCTCTCTTTTCTTTTTGTAGACTTTCTTTTTTTAGAATAGTTTTAGGATTGCAGAAGAATTGCACAGAAAGTACAGAGTTCCCATGTACTTTCTCTTCTCCTTGCACACAGTTTGTCCTGTTAGCAACATCTGGCCTTAGTGTGGTGTGTTTGTTATGATCGATGAACCGATATTGACATATTTTTATTGACTGAAGTCAGAGTTTACGTTAGAGTTCACTCTTTGTGTTTTATAGTTCACTTCTATTGGTTTTGGAAAATGTATAATGTCATGTAGCCACCATTACAGTATTTTGCAGAATAGCTTCACTCCCCTTAAAATACCTTTTCCCGACCTATTCTTTCCTCCTCTCCTCCTCTGGAACCCCTAGCAGTCATTGATTTTTATATGGTCTCAATAGTTTTACCTTTTCCAGAGTGTCATATATTTGGAGTCATGCATGCAGCTTTTTTGGACTGTCTTCTTTCTCTAGCAGGATGCATTTAAGATTCCTCCTTGTTTTCTTGTAGTCTGATACCTCATTTCTTTTTATAGCTGAACAATACTCAGTTGTATGAATATACCCCAGTATGTTTATCCATACACCTATTGAAACACATCTTGGTTGCTTCCAATTTGGGGTGCTTATGAATAAAGCTGCTACAGAGATTCATGGCCAGGTTTTTGTGTGGATCTAAGTCTTCAGTTCATTCAGGTAAATACTTAGAAGCTTCATTGCTGGATCATATGGTAAACCTATGTTTAGCTTTGTAAGAAATTTCCACACTGTATTTCAAAGTGGCTATACTTATTTCTGGGAACTCTGGTGGTGTAGTGGTTAAGAGCTATGGCTGCTAACTAAAAGGTCAGCAGTTCAAATCCACCAGCCGCTCCTTGCAAACCCTATGGGGCAGTTCTTCTCTGTCCTGTAGGGTCGCTATGAGTCGGAATTGACTTGATGGCAACAGGTTTGCTTTTTTGGTTTTATACCTACTTCTTTCAAGACTCTGTTTTTTCTGTATTCTAGCCCAGGGAAGACCAACTTCATTCATGCATTTAACAAACATTTCCTTATGTGCTACCTTGTGCTAGGGGTGGCACTCAGCCCTGGGGTGGTGCTGCTTGTTGGGGGCTCCACTCTAGGGCTGTCTGCTCAGTGAAGTGTCCCTAATCTGCCCAGGTGCACTGTTGTGCTTTCTTTGCCTCTTCACTCCCATTGTTCCTTGGGCATCCCTGTGTGACACTTCCTTTCACAAAGAATTGTGATTTTTTTTTTTTTTTTTTTTTGATGCCTGACTCCTGAGAGGTGGAATCCTGACTCTCCTGGCATTCCTGGCACCCGCTCAGTTTCTGTACAGGGAAAAGATGGGTAATAATAATAACAGTAACATCTTTCAGATTTGTTGTGAAGAAGACAGGTAATGATTATAAACTATATGGTTTATTTGATTTAGGTAGTAGGTGGTCTGTAAGTAAGAGTTATTGCACTATTACTACTTATGATAAAATGATTTACTAAATAACGGTAAATTTGCATCTGATTTCTGGTTTAAAGCTTTTTCGAGTCTATGTATTTTTCCCTAAGGTGCCATGTAAGTGATAAAGCAGTAGATCATATTGCAAATAGCATTGAGAACTTGGATTGTAGAGCTATTAATATTACCTGTATAATCTTGGAAAGACAATTGAATGCTTTTGGACAAATTATCAAAAATATTTGTGAAATTTATTATATAATGTGATCTGCCTCAACAGTTCCCACCTTTGAACTTTAAAGTTACTGCAAATATTCTGAGTCCATATGTGTATCTGTTATTTCGTGAATGAACAGACATTAAAGTGCCTTTAGATTCAGTGGTAGAATTCTCGCCTTCTCTATGGGAGACCCAGGTTCAATTTAGGCCAATGCACCTCATGTGCAGCCACCACCCTTCTGTTAACGGAGGCTTCCATGTTACTGTGATGCTGAACAGGTTTCAACAGAGCTTCCAGACTAAGATAGACTAGGAAGAAAGGCCTGGCGATCTACTTCCAAAAATCAGCCAATGAAAACCCTATGGACCACAGTGGTCGGATCCACAACTGATTGTGGGAATAGCACAAGACTGGGCAAAATTTTGTTCTGTTGTGCAGGGGGTCACCATGAGTCGGGGGCTCACTGGACAGCAGCTAATAGCCATAACCACAACTCTCATTAAACCGTTATACAAAAGGGTCCAAAGTCCTAAGTAAGATCTGATACAAAAGACTCTTAAGATCTAACAACCTACATCTCACCTCTGAGATTAGCTGAAAATGTTCACATCGTGTATCTCATCATGACTGAAAATTGCACTGTAAAGTTCAGCAGATCCTTGGCAAAACTCAGTGCATGGTATGTGGACTAGAATAGGCCAGCATCAAATTGCATCCATGATCACAACACAAGGGCTTCTCTGCTACGTGTTTCGTGAATTATGACCATGTATCCTTCTTCACGTGCCTCCAAGGTTTCTCTAATTTTCTCTAGTAATACCCTGATTTGTACGTGACTGTGCCATGTAAAGAGCCCTGGTGGCATAGTGGTTGAGAGCTCAGCTGCTAACCAAAAAGTCGGCGGGTCGAATCTACCAGCTGCTCCTTGGAAACCCTACGGGGCAGTTCTACTCTGCCCCACAGGGTCACCATGAGTCGGAATCAACTGGACTGGATGGCAGCAGGTTTGGTTTGGTTTTGGTTTGGTGTCATGTTGGTGAGAAGTTCAGTTTCGATTTTGTGATGTTTCCTAAGTGTAGCTAGCACCTTAATTCATTTAAAAAGTCTTGCATTCTTCAGTTGAAGGAAGCAAACCACATTTCTGAAAAATTAGGGAGGCATACGAAAAATGTTACGAGTCCTATGCTAACTTTGGATTCTAAGGGATAGAATTTGAGCAAATTTCATCAAGCATCCCTGGCTACCTGGATACTTTCACCTTCTTCAGAAATGTTCTATCTATTAAAGATAACGCGCGGTATATGGAGTCAACCTATCTAACCAGCTAGAACATTTAGCACACTGACAACTCAACACAACATCTTATTTCTCTTAGAAAGTCTGTGTGAACTGGGATATGCGTGCATCTCTCTGGGTGTCAGTTTTGTGGGCTGAAGAATGGAGATGACACCTGTTTCTCAGAGTTTTGTGAGAGAGAATTTATGTGTTTGGTGTCTTATACTAATTTTGGAAGATACCGATTGAATGTTAATTCCTTTCTCACAGCCTGACAGCATGCTATTCTAAACGATTCGTTCAAATAATTCTTTAGTCTCACCAAAGAACTATGCTGGTTCTTTATTCTGGTTGTGTCTTTTTACTTATCACAGACACAGTTCTTATTAGTTTTATCAAAGTCATTTGATGATCACTTTAATGAAAAATCCCTCATCAGGGTTATACTCTTTTGGCAGCCCTCAAAGGTTGAAATTGCTCTAATTTTTGGTATTGAGATGATATCCTTTGAGATATCCCAATCTTTTCTTTATTGAATGCGTTTGAAAGAAGTGGGACAGGGATTTTAGTTAAGATGTTGAATTACATGTAAAGAGAACTATGTTGTTTTTTGTTTTGTGTTTTGCCATTTTGTGTGTGTGTGTGTGTGTGTGTGTATAGACCAATATAAAATGTAAATGTTCTTCAGTGAACTTCAGACTTATCCCTCCAGATGTAATTCCAGGCTAAGATGATCCAAAAGTTGGCCAGCTTTATGTTGATTACCATCATTTAATTGTTTTTTCCACTTGATTAAAAGCATCAAAAGTGAAAACAGGATTACCCAGACTTCGTCACATATCACTGAAGTCTGAAACGATGATATGGAACGCAGAAAGGAAACTCCAGAAGAAAGCAGTTGCAACTAACTCATCTGGAAGGAGGTCTCAAATGAAATACTGGTCAGTGAAAGGGAAAAATTGTGAATGATCACATTGTTCGTGTGACCAACGCTTGGTAGCGGAATTCCATAGTGTCTGTAATGGGTGATTGGACGGTATCATTTATTCTCCAAACCGGTGAGAGTGAAAGAGGGAGAGATGAACAGTTATCCCGAGACAGCAGCCTTTGAATAGGCTGTCCCTGGCAAACCACGACATATAGTTCACCTAGTGATAGTCCAGTTATTATGTACCTGCACCATAAGCACACAAATGCTATCTTGTAACGGAAGAGAGTTAGCTAGGAAAGATGGCACCCAAAAGCTTGCACTACAGTGTGCAGATTTGCTAGGTCAAGATGGAAGAGAATGTCTGGATCTTTTGCAAGGAATTGCTGCACTAAACAGCGTGAAGTATATGTCAAAAATACTTTCAATGTCCTGTGATTTCAGGTTTCATCTGACTTGTCCCCTGGACTGTGGTTTAGCTGGTCATATTACCTGGCTATCAACCTGGTCCCATTAGCCACTTAGCTGATGGCTTTGAAGCTGATGGTCTTGCCATCCTTCAGATGTTCTGGTAGGAGGAGTTAAGTTATCAGCATGCCCAACACATAGCTGGAGTCCAGCCTCATGTTTTTTTTTTTTTTGGAACTTTGTGTATGTGTGTGTGTATGCTTTAGATGAAGGTTTACAGAGCAAATTATTTTCTCATTTAACAATTAATACACATATTGTTTTGTGACA
>NW_004444045.1:2924030-2949476 GCF_000243295.1 Trichechus manatus latirostris
ATTTAACAATTAATACACATATTGTTTTGTGACATTGGTTGCCTACCCCACGACATGTCAACACTCTCCCCTTCTCGACCTTGGGTTCCCCATTACCAGCTTTCCTATCCCCTTCTGGCTTCTCGTCCTTGCCCCTGAGTTGGTATGCCCATTTAGTCTCATTTTGTTTTAATCCTCATGGATTTTTTTAAACTTATTATTAACATATATGATTAACAGATTGGTAAGAAAAAAATGTTTTAACTGAGGAATTTATAGATTATCATCAAGGAAAACTATGTGCTAAGACAGGCTAGTCAAAGCTAATTCTTTTGGGAATTACCTTAGCAAGCTGGGAAAAATGGCTCCTGTACTTGTAAGGCCATTTCAGTATCTCTTTTCTATGTCTGATAGCTCTTAAACGGGCAGTATAAGAACTGCTAGTGTAAAACAGTAGCGTAAAATTTTATGTACCTATTAAATATGAGTTATATATTAAGTGTGCATTCTGTGTATAGAGACTGATTTCATAGCCACATGATGAGCAGACTCAAAATTCTGAGGAAAAATGTAACTTGAAAAGCACCCCAAATGTGTATGTTTCAGCCATAGTCAAAGAAAATGAGTAAAATTGCAGATATGAGTGGTAATTTTAGTCCTTCTGTTGACTTATTTTATCGCTACATAGGATTTAGACTTCCTTGCCTTAAAAAAAATCTGAAAAGTGCTAATAGTGCTGCCCCGGCTGCCCCTGCCATTGCAGTGATGATTTCCTGAAGAAAAGTGCTCTGGAAGGGGAGGGACTCTGTAGCCACATTTGACCCTGACAGTGAACCTCAGCTTTGGAACAGATTCCCAGACATTTTATTTGGGAAGACCACTTCCACAGCAGGAGATCCTGTCCACCACACCTACTGTGCTGCAACATCTCACTTGGTAAAATGATTAACTTCTACATGCATTGACTGTGTTTTGTACACTGCCCACTCAGGATTACTGGGGAAATGTGGAAATTTATTTACTGGTTAATCAGCTTTAAAGAAATGAAAAATAGTCACCTTTTTCATCCCATCAGGATTTGGCTTGACAAGTTTTGGAGAAATTTTTAAGAATGAAAACACCTGGATGTATTCCTCTGTAAACATGGGCTATTGCCATCCTTTTTCAATGCTTTTACGGTTTCCCAGAACAGAACCTAGCCTTCAAGATGAGTCATTTGTTCCCAAACTCAGATTTTAATGATCCACCCTCCTTGGGTTTCCCTCCATTGCTGAACGTGTTTTCTACACGTGGGATGCCATGACTGGTGTAAAGATCATTGTGCCCTGAGTTATAAGCCTAGTCGTTAATTAAGTTACTTTGTAACCTTGAGTAAATCACTTAACCTCTAGAGTTTCATCTTCTGTAAGACACAGAGTTCGGGCCTAGAGCTAAGGTTTGTTTCTACTCTCAAAGCTTTCAGTGTTTTATCTCAGTGACATGGTGGCTCATGGGCATGCTGAGATAAGACTATCGTTGTTAGCTGCCATCCAGTTGGCCCCCAACTAATTGCAGCCCCGTGCACACCGGAATGAAACTCTATCTGGTCTTGTGCCAGACTCATGATTGGTTATGGATCAGACTTTTGTGATCCATAGAGTTTTCATTGGCTGATTTTCAGAAGTAAATAGTCAGACCTTTCTTCCTACTCTGTCTTAGTCTAGCAGCTCTGCTGAAACCTGTTCATCATCATAGCAACACGCAAGCAGATGGGTGGTGGCTGTACAGGAGGTGTATTAGCTGGGAATCAAACCTGGGTATCCCGCATGGAAGGTGAGAACTCTACCGCTGAACCACCAACGCCTTACAAGACTAGCAATCACAAGAACCCCATAACCGTTGCTGTAGAGTCGAATCTGACTCATGGTAACCCTACAGGACAGAGTAGATCTGCCCCATGGGGTTTCCAAGGTTGTAATCTTTACAGAAGCAGACTGCTACATCTTTCTTCCACTGAGCAGCTGGTGGGTTCAGACCACCGACCTTTTGGCAGCTAAGCGCTTAACCACTGCGCCACAGTGATCATTAAATGAAAGACTCTAGCTAGGATGCCAGACCTAACCTGGTAAGCAAAATCAAGATACGTGGCCTAAGTTGGATGTGGGGCTAGAACTGTAGAAGACGGCAGGAGATGACAGACCCAGCAAACAGAAGCATGAGGGGTCATGAGGCTATTCCAAGGATCAAACAGTTAAGTCCCAAATAGAAGACAAGACAGAAGGGCTGGCAGAGTGGAGGATAGGAAGTTGATAATTGTTTGTTTGTAGAGAACTCTTTGAGAGCTAGGAACTCTGACCAGTGTGTGGCCTTACTCCTCTTGGGATTAAAGAAAGCAGTCCCTGAATAAATGGACACCTATTCTACCCTGGAGCCCCTTTCTTATACCAAACTGCAGTGAGACCTGGGTTTCATGCCATGGTGGCAGTATTGGATGCCTGCCACAAAGTTATGGGATTGGGTATCGATACCCAGGCAAGCCTTTAATCACGTTCCTTTCTGACACTCACAGCTATAAAAACTGGACGCAGTGCTTGTGGTTGTTGGTAGGTGCCACTGAGTCAATTCACACTCATAGTGACCCCGCGTGGCAGAGTAGAAACTGCCCCATTGGGTATTCTAGACTGTAATCTTTATGGGGCAGATGACCAGGTCTTTCTCTCACAGAGGCACTGGGCGTGTTTGAACTACCATCCTTCATACAGCAGTTGAACACTTAAGCATTGTACCCCCAGGGCTCCTGGACCCAATGCTGTTGACAGTCAAACCTGAATGGTGTATTGAGTATTTTATGCCTTGCTATGGGTGGAATCTTGAGGTAGATTTACTGTGACATGCTGTTTGAGAAGAAGGGGTGTGTGTTTTGGAGGGATGGCAGAACTTGAACCATTAGGATGATGGCATTTATGAAGAATGGTGTGAGGGGAATTTATGTAGCTTGAGAGTTAGGAAGTAAAGCAGAAAGAAGTGGCATGAGGATAGTCAGATGTTATCTCCTTCAGGAAAGGGTGAAGGGATTCTTCAGGAGCTGTCTCCTCATAGGCTGCACACTTACACCAGGGTCACATTCGCTGGAAGTGCTGCAGAATTTGAAGTGGCCCTATCTGTGCTTGGCACATAAACCCCTACAGCATGAAAAAGAACAGTGGGTGGATCACCCATTTGGATACTCTGTGGGAGGGAGGGGCTGGAATCTAAGTTGGGAATAACGCACGTTTTTTGATGGGCATGTTGTGGATATCATTAAGTGTGTTGTTAGGGAAGTTGGTGTTGTAGCTAAGGTGAAGATGCCACCCAAGACCCAGATATATGCCTTCATTTTGGTCATCTGACTGGAGGCGGAGTGCAGGCAAAGCTTATGTCTTGGCAGGTAATGCATTAAATAGAGCTTTCCAGGACTGGTTGATGAACTGGGTGTCAGCAATCAAGACTCTGGTTGGGATGCTGTGACACTGGGAAATTTCCTTGGAGAAGAGAGTCACTCTAATGGAACTACCAGGATGCCATAAGCCATGCCAGTGTAGTGGGCCCTCTTTGTGACCATGAACAACAGAGTAAGGATGCGTGACCCTGAGATTCAAGCCGATCCATACTAAAAACCCATAATAAAAGCCTGAGTGTGCAGAGGCCTCAGACAGTGTGTTGGCAGAGGTGAAGGCCGCTCTCAAACCACCCAGGGCCATCAGTTATGGATTGAATTGTGTCCCCCAAAAATGTGTGTGTCAACTTGGGTAGGCCATGATTACCAGTATTGTGTGGTTGTCTACCATTTTGTGACCTGATGTGATTATCCTATGTGTTGTAAATCCTAACCTCTACGACGTTAATGAGGCAGGATTAGAGGAAGTTATTTTAATGCCGCAGGACTCAATCTACAGGATTAGGTTATATTTTGAGTGAATCTTTTTTGAGATATAAAAGAGAGAAGTGAGCAGAGAGATAGATGGACCCCATGCCACCAAGAAAGAAGTGCCAGGAGTGAAGTGCTCCCTTATGACCAGGGTCCCTGTGCTGAGAAGCTGCTAGACAAGAGGAAGATTGATGACAAGGACCTCCCCCAAGAACCAACTAAGAGAGAAAGCCTTCCCCTAGAGCTTATGCACTGAATTTGGACTTCTAGCCTCCTGAACTGTGAGAGAATAAATTTCTGTTTGTTAGAGCCATCCATTTGTGGTATTTCTGTTATAGCAGCTCTAGATAACTTAGACACCATCCTTCTTGTGGGTAAGTCTTTCATAGATGTGCCTACAAGGTTATGAGGATGTGAGTCCTAGTTGAGGGTCTTGTGGAGGCTCCTAAGTCCTGTCAGTGCAGTGGGCGTGCACATCATTCTCCAGGAAGGCTGCAGAATTGGGACAATATGGAGACCAGTTAGTCAGGATAGAGGGCTTTGTCTGCTTCCAGCTGGGGCTATAGTTTAAAAGACAGCCCTACAAGTCTACTCAAACAGTATTGTTGCTTAAGGTGTCAAATAGATGCATGTATAATTGGGAATCTCTGAAAAGCATCAAGCCATAGTAGAAATTACATACATTTATTTAGGTAATAAATATGTATTAAGAACATACTCCATCACCCATCTGTCCTTTTGTTGTGCTGTTGTGGCTTGTATGTTGCTCTGATGTTGGAAGCTGTACCACCAGTAATTCAAATACCTGCAGGGTCACTCATGGTGAATAGTTTTCAGTGGAGCTTCCAGACAAAGGCAGAATAGGAAGAAGGGCCTGATGATCTACTTTCAGTAAAAACCTGTAGATCAGAATATTGCCCACTGTGGTGCTAGAAGATGAACCCCCAGGTTGGAAACCAATGAAAACCAAACCCATTGGCTTCAAGTTGATTCTGACTCATGTCGACCCTGTATGACAGAGTAGAACTGCCCTGTAAGGTTGCCAAGGAATGGCTGGTAGTTTCGAACTGCTGACATTTTGGTTAGCAGGCAAGCTCTTAACCACTGCACCACCAGGGCTCCAAGATTGGCAGGTACTGCACAATAGTCATAACAAGGGACTCAAACATACCAACAATCATGAAGATGATGCAGGACTGGGCAACGTTTTATTCCATTATATGTGAGTCGGAGCACACTTGACAGCAACTAACAAGAACAACAAGAACATACTATATGCCAGACACTGACCTAGATAATGGAGCTGTAATTCTAAGCTAAACAGGCATAGACTCCACCACTGGAGAGAAAAATCTAGCTTTCAAGTAGGACAGACTTAGGTTTGAACAATTTCTATCCTGATACATGGAATAGTTACCGTTTTCTGAATGCCAGTTTTCTCATATATAAAATGGCCATTATAAACCTGTGCTACAAGGCTTCCAATTGGGTTAATTGAAATAATATATTTAAAGTGTCTGGTACAATGTGTCTAATAATATTAATAGCACAGTAGGTGCTCAATAATCAGGAGCCATAATTATTATAACTATAGAAGGTTGGACTCACAGAATGATTAGAAGGTACTGTATTGGCTCTCCCATTTCCATAAAGTGTCATTATCCACCTAGTGGCTCAATCCAAATTTTGATTCCTCCATTTCTTTTACTTCTCATATCCAACCTATCAGCAAGTCCTCTTTTTCTACTTCAAAATATATCTCAAATCCATTCAGCTCCATTTGTCCCTGTTTATACCACCCTAGTCCAAGTTATCGTCACCTCTCACCTGGCCTGGAGCAACAGCCCTTAGCTACTCTCCCTGCTTACCTTCACACAATATGAGCAACCAGAGTTGTATTTTTACAGTATGTATCAGACCATGGGGGGCCCTTGCTTAATAGTCTTCAGTGGGTTCCCATCCCACTTAGAATTCACATCTGAAGTTGACATCATAACCAGGCTTTTCTCTTTCTCTTCCATCTGATACCACCTCCCAATACATCCTCATGGTCCCCCAGACCCTGCTTCCTCCCACCTTGTGAGCTCTCTCAGTTCCTAGCACACACCAAGTGTTTGCCACTTCAAGACCTCCACTCTTGCTGCTCTCTGGACCTGCAGTGCTCTTCTCTACACTGTTTGCAGAACCATCTCCTTTCCACCCTGCCACTCTCAGCCTTACCTGAACCCGCCCATCACCCTCTGTCTCAGCCTTCTTTATAGCACTTATGATTTGTTTGGATTTGCTTATTTACTTATTTTATTTTGCTAATAACCAGCTTCCTTTTTTTTTTTTTATTGTGCTTTAGGCGAAAGTTTACAGCTCAAGTTAATTTCTCATACAAAAATTTATACACATATTGTTTTGTGACATTATTTGCAATCCCCACGATGGGACTGCACACTCCCCCTTGCCACCCTGGATTGCCTGTGTCCATTCGATCAGTTCCTGTCCCTTCCTGCCTTCTCATCCTGCTTTTGGACAAGAGCTGCCCATTTGGTCTCATATATCTGATTGAACTAAGAAGCACATTCCTCACGTGTATTATTTTTTGTTTTATAGTCCTGTCTAATCTTTGTCTGAAGAATGGGCTTCAGGAATGGTTTCAGTTCTGGGTTAACAGTGCGTCTGGGGACCATAGTTTCGGGGGTTCCTGCAGTCTCTGTCAGACCATTAAGTCTAGTCTTTTTATGTGAATTTGAGTTCTACATTTTTCTCCTGCTCCATCTGGGACTCCTGTTATGTTCCCTGTCAGGGCAGTCATTGGTGGTAGCCAGGCACCATCTAATTCTTCTGGTCTCAGGCTGGTGGAGTCTGTGGTTCATTTGGTCCTTTAGTCCTTGGGGCTAGTATTTTCCTTGTGTCTTTGGTTTTCTTCATTCTCCTTTGCTCTGAGTGGGGTGGGACCAATTGATGTATCTTAGATGGCCACTTGCAAGCTTTTAAGACCCCAGACACCACTCACCAAAGTAGAATGTAGAACATTTTCTTAATAAACTGTTATACCAATTGACCTAGATGTCCCCCTTAGTCTGGTCATGGCAGCCTCCTATCAGTGAAGGTAAAATTCTGCATTAGTGAATTTGAAGATCCCACTTTCTAGATTAGCCATGCTTCTTTCTTTTGTGCCATTAACTAGGCAATTTATGACACTTTGGAATATTTCATTACTAGTTAGTATTCCTAATAAGGCAATGGGAGAGTGGAGAGAGGACTGAAGAATTCAAAGGTTTTCTTTTGAACAACCATTATAGGCAGTCTCTGGATTACAAACATCTGATTTATGTACAACCGGTAGTTACAAACCAATCCCTGTAAAACCTATTGTAATAAAAATTCGAGGTACATACAATGGTTCATGATAACAAATGAGTGCTACTTTGCAACACAAACCAAAGCTTTATTATTATTACTGTATCATTATGTTAAAGATGTTTTAGTGTATCTGGAAGTGTTTCTTTAATTTTTTTATGCATAGAAAAGAACACTATATACTAGGACAAACATTTGACTAACTGAGATTAGGTACAATCCATACCTAACTGTTCCGATTTAGGTACAAATTTGACTTAAAGACAGATTTAGGAGCAGAACGTGTTCGTAATCCGGCGACTGCTTGTACTGAAAAATATCTGCAAAGAGAAAAGACTCCTGAGAAGGTACAGTTGCATTTGAGGGAAGCATATGAGCTCAGGGCTTTGGAATCAGAGAAACCTGGGTTTTGATCTGAGCTCTGTTACGTACAAGTTATGGGAACTCACCAAGTTGTTTAAGCTCTCTGATGTCTGAGGTTGTTTTGGTGAATCAATTAGATAATTCACATCATCAGAGTTGTTTTTAAATTTCAGGATAACACGGTAATTCAGTGGACAGGAGTTCTATAAGAACATTGCTAGCTTAATCGAGGGTAACTTGAAGGCAGAATGAAGAGAATGAGAAGAAAGGAAGAGTCCTTTCCTTTCTAGGTTTTTCACATTCTTTTCTCATGAAAAAGTTGTGTCATTTGTCCATAATTCACTCTAGCAATTAAGCGAACAGTGAACAGAATATGTAAACTCCAGTGAGGTATCTTTAGCTGGAAGGAATTCTTTCAGATTTCATCATGAGTAAGCACTTTTCATTATAAACTTGCCAGATTACAAAAGAACATCAGAGAACCACTCAAGTTTCTAAAAAATCTTGTGATTAAAAAAAAAGAAAAAAAAAAAAAAAACCAAGAGGCACTTAGTCATCCTGTTCCTTTGTAGACCTGTATCTTTAGTTTCTTCTTGGAAAATGAAGTTCTAAAATGGTCTGGCAGTAATTTAGGGTGATGCCGAACCAATCACCCATCTCCTACCCAATGCCTCTAGAAGCATCCTTTAGACTAATTAAAGAAAACAAATGTTTCCAGTGTTCTATTGTATATCTTTCTACTCTCAATTATAAAGTAGTTTTCTTGAGGTTCTTTTAATTGTTTTTAAAAAGAATTAGCATTAAATCCATAGATAAAAATAATTAGTAATAGTGATCAGAAATACCTCCTTTTTTTTTTTTTACTTCTCTTCTGGATTTAAGTTGGGTTAGTGGGTGGCACAAATGGTTAAGTGCTCCAGTACTAACCAAAAGGTTGACAATCCAAACTCACCCAGAGATGCCTTGAAAGAAAGCCTGGCAATCTGTTTCCGAAAGGTCACAGCCATTGAAAACCCTATGGAACAGAGTTCTGCTGTGACACACACGGGTTCGCCATGAGTTGGAATTAACTTGCTGGCAATTGGTTTGCTTTGTGAATTTTTCTGAATTTAAACTTGTTACATACCTAAGTAAGACACAGATAATATAACTACTAATATGATGGTTAATTTTAATAGTTCTTTGCATTTTATTTAAATTTCAAACATAATAGTAATTAAAGTGAGTTGAGATTTCAATTTCTTGCGGCCCTGTTCGCTTAACAGCAAGCAAAAAAATATATATATCTTTTTTGTTGTTGTTGTGTTTCTGACAACAAGTCAACTCTCTGATGACAATGATGACACTGATGACTACAACTTCTACATAGCCCTGCCCCTCCATCTACTACAATGTCAAGACTTTTGCTACAGTTTTCTGGTCATCTTTCATTTGTATTACTAACATCTGTTGCTGTGTTAAGGGAAATTTTGAATGAACTGATGAAATCTTCCTGCATTAGCTACTGTCCTAAATATAGTGTCTGACATCAGGTCTGGGGAAAGAATTTGGCCAAAGAGATAGCATGAAGTTATTTTTAGGAAGCCAGATGCTGAGGGAAATTAACTAATACTAAGAAAGTTCTGGTTTCTGTCTCTGCAGATATTACATTAAGAGAAACCTGCATCCATTCAGCATCTTATTTTCCATTCCTACCCCTTGGGTGTTCCGTGTCACTCCCTATCTCGTCACTAGAACATTAAACAGAAGATTGAACGCAGAACATAGCTAACGTAACCTTTCCATTCGGTCTTGTGATTTTTCTGCACAGAGCTTCACAGAATTTTATTTCAGGTTAATAAGGTGATATGGGAACTGAGAAGAAAGCTTAGGCTCTGCCAAAATATACTAAGGATTACTAAGCTTAGATGTAGAAAATAGAAAACGGGGAATAAAAATGGAAAAGTCCCGACAGATTTCTCTACAGTGGACTTCATCCTTAAAAAGCAGAATTCCATCATGCCCTTGGCGGCATAATTTCTTTTCATGCAATTATAACAAAACTGCTTTGTTTTTTGTGTGTCTGTCCTTTCTAGGGTACTGGTTGAGTGTCCCAGTATTCCTGATAGGCAGGTGATACAGCTAATACTACCATCATTTTACAGAAGGGAAATCCGAGACAGAAAACTATTCCTACTCTGCTGGGAAAACATACCTAACCATTTCCTAATAGTCATGTAGGCTGCGTCTATGCAATTCCACACATAAAGGATAAAAGTCAGATATTCATTGATTGATCCAGGTGTTTCAAATACACAGTTGGTTTACCTTTTGTAAATAATGCATTAGAGTAATTGGAATTTAAATTTTTCATTTGGAGTTTTATCACTATGGAGGCCACCATAGGTTAGAATGGTTTTCCTTTTTTCATGACCTACTCATTTCACTTGTCAGGGTCTTGTAAATACTGTAATGCACATTTAGAATAAATAATATTTTATCCAGAATCAGGATAGGTGACTTATTTCATATCAAATATTATTAACAAAAAGATTACTACAGTGCACAAATATTATCAGACAAAACAATCCTCCAGAAAATCAACTAATGCAACCAAGGTTTTCAACTGCAAGCATCAAACTTTTATGGAACAATTATTAATGTAACTCTGCTTTAAGCAGGAGAAGCTGAATATAACTCACTGTCTTCTGTGAGTGGTACTCAGGATCACCTGTACAGGCATACATTTTCTTCGGTGCAGTGCACAGATAGTTCTACCTCTACTTTTGAGTTTTGTTTTGTTTTTTATCTTCTCTCCAGCACTCAGCTGTCATGTCTTATTGCTGTAACAGCTCCAGTTCCCATACTCTAAAAATCTGATGTAAGCAGGGAAGTCAGGTAATCAGCTCCATAAGAATTGTAGAAGCTTGAGTTCAATGTTCAAATAGATTTAAAGGTATGTTTTAAAAGAATCCATGAAATTGTAATTGAGGACCAAAGAATATGGTTTTAGCAAAATGGCCCAATAAAAGTCATTTAGATTTTCTTTTCTGTCCTTCTGTAAATGCAACTGTGTTCCTGAAGGCCTGAAGGTTTTCAAGGTAGTAGGTGTGGGTTAGGGTAGGTGTATCTGGGAATTGTATCTAGTTTGTTGATTGTAGCCCTAGTGGCTCAGTGGTTAAGAGCTAAGCTGCTAACCAAAATGTTGGCAGTTCAAATCTACCAGCCGCTCCTGGGAAACCCTATGGGGCAGTTCTACTCTGTCCTGTAGGGTCACTATCAGTTGGAATCAACTCGATGGCAGCAGGTTTGGTTTTGTTTGGTCAGTTTGCTGATTGGCCATGTTCCTTTCCTCTGTTCTATTTATTGGAAAATTAAAAGTAATTTAGACCATTTTATTTCCAGTCATCATCTCTATTATGAATTCATGATGGAAATGGCTATAGGGCAAGAACAATAAATATTATAGTTTTCTTTTATTGTGGGCATATTTGTAAAATACCTTGTAGGAGAAGAGATCATGATGCTGACTACAATAGGATTTTATGAACAAACTATTGATTATTCTTTTCAATCAGTATGAACAATTGAAATATAACAGGTTTAATTTGAAAAATATTCAATAGACATAGAGTAGTTAAAACAAGGCCTCTGGATCCAGACTTTCTGAGTTCAGATCTTACATATGCTACTTTTTGCTTTGCACCTTTAGGGAACTTGCCTGGGTTTCTGCTTCTGTAAATCAGGGATGATAATGGCATCTACCTCATGGGGTCTTTGTGAGTGGATCAAATGAGTTACTGTGTATAAAGTGCTGGCACATAGTGAGCTCCATGTAAAAGCCCATGAATTAAATTACTGCTCTGGTAGAACGAGATAGTCCATAAAGACAACCTTTAAACATTTACCTGAAGCTTTTATGCTCAAAGAAATATAAGCCCCCAAACTCCTCTCTGACTGACCGTGTTATTTATACCCAAACCAAAAAGTTATTAATCATGCCAGAGAAACAGGAATAAATTGAGCCTGTCTCAGGAAAACAGGTACATTGGTTGTTCTGTCTATAACACAACGTAAGTATTTACAACAACAACGATGACAATGACAAGTAAGCAAAAGGTTAAAAAAAAAAAAAAGAAGGTCACTACATGCACAAATATTAGTAGACAGGGTAATCCTTCTGAAAGTTACTGTGTCTTACTGCCTTCTTCTTGCCATGCCTTTTTCCTCTCTACTCTTTCCTACCCAGCTGGCTTAGGTAAGCCTTTACAGAGCCAAGTAAGGTTTACCAGTAATATTATACAGCTGTGTGATTTACACCCCCTCCCTTTCATGACCAATGCTGGTTTTGGTGAGGACACTTGGGGTCTGAGGTTTGCAGCACTCATTACAAGCGAGGTAGTTCTACTGAGTCTTCAGTTTTATCAGTTTTGGTTTGGTTTGGTTTCTGTGGCCAATCATGTGTTTCATGTGTGTCAAAAAAATAAAATAAAATAACCCTTTGCCTCGAGTCGATTCCGACTTATAGCGACCCTTTCGGACGGAGTAGCGCTGCCGCATAGGGTTTCCAAGGAATAGCTAGTGGATCTGAACTGCCGACCTTTTGCTTAGCAGCTGAGCTCTTAACCACTGTGCCACCAGGGCTCCTTCATGTGTACAGGTAAACTAAAATGTGTTTAGTATTTCTAAATGATTACAAGTATATTGTCAAATGCCAAAAAGAAAAAAAATTCTGAGATGTCTCAGGAATGTTATTCTGTTAGTAGTCTGAGTGGTTTTTCATTTGTTTGTAAGTACAAGGTTTAGGACAAAATTACACTGTATTTTATATATATAAAAGAACAACTAAGTGAATGGTAAGTCTACCTGTATCTAATGTCAAACGTTATGACAGAAAACTCTAACATAGATTTAGATCAAAATAACACCGGGCCTCATTTGAATAACTGGCAATGATAAAGAATTGCGCTGTATTAGTTATTAGTAGTAAAATTCATAGAATGTCAGAGATAGTAAGTACCATAAAAAACAAGTTGCTGTCAAGTTGATTCTGACTCATGGTGACCCCACATGTGTCGGAGTACAGCTGTGCTCCATGGAATTTTCAACGGCTGATTTTTCAGAAGTAGATCACCAAGTCTTTCTTCCAAGGCACATCTGGGAGGACTGGAACCACCGACCTTTTGGTTAGCAGCCAAGCATGTTAACTATTTGCCCCACCCAAGAACTCCAGAAAGTACTACAGGGAACAACAAACAAGCAATCAATCAATCAAACAAACAAACAAAATAACAAAACAGGTGGTTTGTTCTGGATCAGCCCATAAGGTAGTGTAGAGTGTAATCTGGAACCCAGAAATCTGACTCTATTATAGCATCCTTTTCATTACATCACACACTGTGGTTGTATATAATAAATAAAATCAAATACCCACTCTTTAAAAAAAAAAAAAGTTAAATACTACAAGCATAAATATCTGTGAAGCTGTGTTTCTGAATCTAGATTACAGGTCTTAAGAGGACTTATCTTACAGTCCCTGGCATACAATAATTACAATAAAGACAAATTAACTGAATGAATCATATTATTGTGAGTAGTTTTTATTTTCTTTTTTGTGCTTTTTAGCATTCTCTGAATTTTTTATATTGATCACATACTGCTCTTGAAATAAAAAAAGCTACTAAAATTAAAAAAAAAATTATAGGATCAGACATCAAAATAATTTATTAGCTGCAACAAAGTAACTTTGCGTTGAGTCTGAAATTGCTGATATTAATTAGGAAACTTAGAGGAACCTAATGAAGTTTCTATACCAAATAAATATACTTAAGAGAGTTTTCAGTGAAACCGAATCTAAGGGCTCAGATTTCTTTATGAAAAGAGTAAGTAGTGTGAAGTGTAATTAGGGGAAGTTGAGTGAGGAGGGTGGAGAGGGCTACATGGGCCTTAGGGATATGAGACCACCCCCTTCCTAGGGGGTATTGAATTCTTTATGGCTCCATAAGAGAGTCCAAGAGGAAATAATAATGGAGTTCTTCCAAAGTCACTGGGAAATAAATGAGACACACTTCCCACATCAATTTAAATTGGCTGTGTAGCATGCTATGTGGTGGTGTTATTCTTACTTCTTTCTGTAGTTATGAGTGAGAGAATACACACACACACACACACACACACTCTCTCTCTCTCTCTCTCTCTCTCTCTCTCTCTCTCTCTCTCCAAAATGAACAGCAGATACGAATACGTAACCGGGAAGACTTGATTTGACATACATACTGCGCTAGGCTAGCTCTAGGTACCCACTGAAGAATCTGACCCTGAGCATTACCTACGTCACTGTAACTGCACCAGATGAAATGGAGATGTTAGATTTATGAATGGATATCTCTCCAAACAATTTTACCTCATTGAGCTGCTTTTTTGTGGAGCCCTGATGGTACAGTGGCTTAAGAGCTTGGCTGCTAACCAAAAGGTCAGCAGTTCGAATCCACCAACCACTTCTTGGAAACCCTATGGGGCAGTTCTTCTCTGTCCTTTAGGGTCACTATGAGTTGGAGTCAACACGATGGCAATGAGTTTGGTTTTGGTTTGAGCTTTGTTTATTAACTTTTTTTCAATTTCTTATTTTAAAAAATCTTCATGTCTCTTTTATTTCCAGCCCACTGTCCTAATACATTTAACTGCTCTCCAGTTTAATTCTGCGTAATCCCGCCCCAGCTGCCCAAACTTGAGAAAATGAATTACTGACTCACTCTCTGATCCGTTGAGGGCTTCCTCCAGCTGGCCAGCACTATCCTCTGTGTATGGATTCTGTCAACAGGGTTGAAATAAGATATTAACTGGCAGTTACTCATTAATTTCCACCAAGAACAATGACTTGTCTTTATGTCAACCATTTCTGAAACATTTTGACAAACATTTTTCATGCTGATTAGAACTGGGCAAAAAAACTGGGGCAGGCACATGGGAGGAAGCAAGAAGCACCAGTTATACTGATTGGTGCTGTCTAGCTGCAACTAGGATTAACGGATTTAACACAGAGTTTTTAAAACATGTAGAACAAAACCCACACACCCCCCATGACTGACCATACTTTACATTTGCATCTCCCTCTGAAGAGCATTTGCAGTTATTATTACATTTTTCCCTTCATGGTATGCTTAAAAGATAAAGTCAATATTATACTTACTTTCTTTGCAGAAGAGAATGGGTTAAAAAATAATTAACTGTGCAAAAGGTATGTCCAGGTGCTGAAAAAACTTCAAATAAGTTATTTCATTTAATTTTCACAACAACCCTATAAATAGTATTATCCCAATTTACCAGATGTGGAAACTGAGACTAATTAACTTGCTTAGAATGAACCAGGAGAAGAATTCAAGTTTTTCCCCTAACTTAGCATTGTTTCCTGTGCATATATAAATGTTCTTTAAAAAAAAAAAACAAAAGGAATACATAATGATAGGATTCGTATCCAACAGGCAGAATTTTCTGCCAGAATTACAGTGTTTACCTGAAGGAAAATGTGCTCATAAACAAAGCAGAGAGTGCAGCTGGTGCTTACATCTGGGATGATTCACTGGCATATACAGTATTTTTTCTCCTCAGTTTCAAAATGAGTGCAGCGAAACCTCAAGGTAATAGGTTTTTTCCCACATGGGACAAGGTGATCTGAATGATACAGCAGGGAAATGCTGCGTTTGGGAATAATATGTCAAGGATTCATTCTGTATCTGTGATAATTTAAAAAATAAATGCCAGTGTCAACACATTTCAACATTTGCGAAGTTATATATTGTATGCATTCAAACCTGTACATTTGACCAAAAAATCGAAATTATATTCTAATGAAATATAAACAGTATTTTAAATAATATTTACAATAAATGGGACAAGATACATGGCTGAGAGATAAACACAGGAAATCAAAGACAAAAATAATATCTCTTGAAAATGCTCAAAATGCATCTACTTGGCGATAAATCTGTAACAGCTTCTTACAATCTACCAGATGTAGACTATAGATCGTATTGCGCGTCTTGCTTTTAAAGAAAAATGTTCTAATCCCTTTTGTCTAATTGTAGAGAAAGACGAATTCTCAACTTGATTAGTAGCTTCACACCTTGATTTTAGGATTCTATCAGTGGAGGGTATTTGCAGATGTCCTGATGAATGAAGGAGAAGCAAGGGCCTAAAGAAAAAATGGAAAAGAAGCATTCCCTATCTTCCTCTTAAAAAACTTCTGAAGTTATAGACCATGATATGCCACAGTCTGTGTCTCTTCATTCAACCCTCAGCCTTTTCCATGTGCACAGTTACTGTGTACCTAAGTTCAGAAAATGATATACAAGGGAGAAAAACCTTATAGGAATAGTGACAGCAATAAAATTGTGGTGTGTTGGTATAGATATTTTTTTTAATTACATACATAGAAACTAATCTATAAAAGAAAGACTTCCCCCATCTCTAGAACTTCCAACTTAATGGCTGCATGACATGGGTCCTCCAAAACCAACTACAGCTAGAGAGTTTCCAAGTGTCATTTCCAGACTCAGCAGATAGGAACAGTGCTAAGATGGGATAGGGCAGGTACAGGCCTGAGGTTCTTTCTTTGTGCATTCCTACTGGCAAAAACAGTCAAAGGAAGAAAGGAAGTTCTCTTTATTTTACTATCCTCCACATCTAACCTTAATGCTAGCTGCACTGAGAGAACAGAATAAGAAAACCAAAACCCCACTGCCATCGAGTTGATTCTGATTCATTGACCCTGTAGTACAGAGTAGAGCTTCCCCATACGGTTTACAAGACTATAGTCTTTACGAAAGCAGACTGCCACATCTTTCTTCTGTGGAGAGGTGGTGGATTCAAACCACCAACCTTTTGGATTGAAGGACAGCTCGCTTGAGTCCAAACAGCCCTGGAGCTAGGCAAGGGCAAACTTACACTGGTGGATTGGAGATGGAAATTGTAGAAGATAGGTTTGTTGTAGAATAGAAAAATGCACTGGAAATATAATTGTTAAAATCATAAAATAGTATTTTGAAAAACAGACTCCATCCATTCTCTTCCCATGGAAATGTATTTGCTCAAATCTTGAGAAAGCTAGGTTTATGGTCAGCTACTGGCCAGACCATCTTACTTGGGTCCCAGAATCCAATAAGCAGAAAGATCTTGTAAGTGTTTAAATCCTTGTGTAGACAACATGTTACTCAGATAAGAATACAGATGTCCGTAACTGTGTTTTTGCAATCTGGGAGGCTCTTCGATTCTTAATACAGGTAGCCCCTGACTTATGACAGGGTTCTGTTCCTACGACTCTGTGGTACGTCAGTTCTGACTTATGAATACCTCAAATTTTTTTTTAGTTTTCTTTATTATTACCTTTTATTATCAGTATCTTTATAATCATAACATTAAACATCTGCGAATGATAACATCAGCAAATTACACGCTGCAACATTGTACATAATACATATTACTAATGATAAGATGTACCCAAAAAAAGCCAAAACAGAAGATCCTAAGTGTGGTTCGAGTAACTCGAATACGTGGAATACATCGTAAGTCGGGGACTACCTGTATCATATTATTTCTACCTGAGGAATGTAGACACCATAAGACCTTAAAGCCTCTGGCCTCACAGGATGGCCTCTCTACGTTAGTGAGCACCGTCTGAGTTTCGTGCTGACAAACGACGTGCTGTTGCTGGCAGGAGTCTCTCTTGAAGAGAGACTATGGATGCCAGTGAGAGGTACGATACTCGTTCTCATAGTTTGCTAGTGCTGTTGTAACAAAAATACCACAAGTAGGTGGCTTTAGCGAACAAAAATTTATTTCCTCATGGTTTCCACCCATTACTACAGAGTCAATTCCAGCTCCTAACGACTATACAGGACAGAGTAGAACTCCCCTATAGGGTTGCCAAGGCTGCAACTCTTTACAGAAGCAGACTGCCACATCTCTGTCCCGAAGAGTGGCTGGTGAATTCAAACTGCCGACTTTTTGGTTAGCAGCTGAGCACTTAACCACTGCACCTCCAGGACTCCTTGCATGGTTTAGGAGGCTAGAAATCCAAACTCAGGGTGCTGACTCTAGGGGAAGGCTCTCTTTCTGTCCGCTCTGGAGGAAAAGTCTCGTCTCAGCCTCTCTAGCTTTTGTCTCAGCCTCCCTTGGAGATCTTCACCTGACATCTGGCTTTCCCTGTTTGTATTTGCTTCTCTGTGCCTAATCTGCTTTTTATATCTCAAAAGTGAGTAGGTTTAAGACACAGCCTTCAATGATACGGCTTTGTTACCAAAAAGAAAATTCTATTTCTGAATGGGATTACATCCACAGGTATGGGAGTTTGGATTCCAACACATATTTTAAACCCATTGTTGACTCACAGCGACCCTGTAGGACGGAGTAGAACTGCCCCCCTAGAGTTCCCAAGGCTGACTTTAGTGAAGCCGACTGCCACATCTTTTTCCTGCAGTGTCGGTGGTGAGTTCAAACCACCGGCCTTCTGGTTAGCAGCCAAGCGGCTAGCCACTGCACCACCAGGGCTTCTTAACACATATTTTAGGGGGCACAATTCAATCCACAACACTCATCAACTAATTAAAATTCTCTTAGCTAGTTACAGTTAATTAATTAGTTTTATTGATTAAAAACTAGTAAAAACTCTCAAATCCGGTTACAGCTAGTTGACAAAGACCACACCCGAGTGGAGAGATGGTGATCCTGGGAAGTCATCTATCTCCATGTCCTGGTGGTGGTTTTCAACACCCGTAAAACGCATTGCCTTCGAGTCGATTCTGACTCATGACAACCCTAAAGGACGCAGTAGAACTGCCCCATAGGGTTTCCAAGGCTGTAATCTTTTACAGAGGCAGATAGCCACATCTTTCTCCCACGGAACGCTGATGGGTTTGAACCACTGACCTTTTGGTTAGCAGCTGAGTGCTTAACAATTGCACCACCAGGGCTCCTATGATTTCAGCACAAAACTGAGAAAAACCAAACCCATTGCCATGGGGTCAGTTCCGACTCTTAGCAACCCTATAGGCCAGAGTAGAACTGCCCCATAAGGTTTCCAAGGAGCAGCTGGTGAATTCGAACTACCAACCTTTTGGTTAACAGCTGAGCTCTTAACCACTACGCCACCAGGGCTTCTATGATTTTTAGCACAGTGCTTGCTTATTCTTATACCTTGCCATGGAAAATGACAGGGAGCTGATGCACCACCCTAGAGTATGCCTCTTGAACTTGAGATTCAAGTAGGAAGACAGGAGGGTAGCAGGAAGCTATGAGCCCAGTATCTTTTCCTATTGTCAATTCTCTAACATTCAAGAATGTAGCTGCCTGCCTGATCACACACATGCACATTTTAAACCCTGCTTTTACAATTTGCTTTAAGAACGAGTGGTATAAGTAGAATAAAAGTAGCTTGCTTCCCCAGAGATCAATTCTCCCAAATTTCACAGGTTGTCCTATGTATAGTCACATTGTATAATATAAAATATATGTTTAACTGTCATGTGCAAATATACTTCAATTTTTTAAAACTCAAACTGCATGCTTGAAGTCCCTATAAGTAAACATATATGTCAATAATCACTCTGTCCCCAATTCCTCCTCCATCAAAAACTAAATAAAAGGCAAGTGAATAAGTAAATAAAATTTTTCAGACTGCTGACCTTCCTGTCAGCAAAGGTGACGTGAATTACATGAGTCTCTTTTCTAGCTGGAGATGTGGGTGCAAACAGTGCCTCCTCCATTAACACCACTAAACCCAACAGACTCAAAAACAACAATGGCGTAAAAAGGCCAAGCTTGGTGTCGTGTATTTGTGAGGACTTTGAAAAACACATAAATGCATACAAAGCTAAATTAATGATACCAGATGATGGGCAGGGAGTCAGAAATTCCCCAGGCTCTGTTCTCCTTTTTTGATGAAGTACTGAAAATACTGCTTTACTGAAATGGAGACACTAAGGCTTCTAGCCAAGTATTCTGGGTTAGGTTTACAACTCTGCTTCAGTTCCAAAATTAAGGACCAAGGAATTGGAAATACAGTTCTTGTGCTGTGTTAATGCAGTAAATGGTATGAAGGTTGGGTCATCTTAGGGGTAATATGGCAAACCTTATCTACGATCCCTATCTGATCTCCCAATAGGAGATTTGGACCATGAGCAATAAAGATTGGCTTTAGGCTAGTTTTCAGATTCCCAGGTTTGTTCCTCCTCCTTAGATCACTAATCTTCGCACTCAGTCATCTTTCTGTCTTTAAGGCAGCTGGGTAATGAGCTATGTACACAATTGGAAATGGATCTGGCTTGTTCCCCGTTTTATATTACTTATGGGACATCTCCAAAAAAAGAGAGGGGGCAATTTGAAAATACTAGATTTTATTTTGTGTCATATGATATAGTACATATGTCTCTTTTAAAGAAAGAAAGGCACATACATCATATTTCAATGTGGATATTTAGATCTGACCCTTCTCATGCAGATCACAATAATGAGAGATGGTGTTTTCTTTACAGAAATCTGAGCAACTTGGCAAGGAAATTTTCTCCGGCAAGAAGATGGACACCATTTTTAAAAGCGGTAGAGGGAAACTGGGGCCTGAAATTTACCAAAGAACTGCACTGTTGGAATGGGACAAAATAATTACTTTACTTTTTCTTGCATCCCTCCTCTGGACTTTTCTCATAACCCTTTAACACATAGATAGTACCAGCAAGGAATAAAAAAGCATTCTAAATCAAGACCAAAGTGAAACGGTATACCAATTTAGCGTCAGTATTCCCATTGCTCTTATAGAAACTATAGATGGAATGAGTGCTCAGGATTTGTACTGTAGCCGCATTACTTACATGAGCAAACTATTTTTAGACCCATCGCCCTTATTAAAGACATTCATTATGACATTCATTTATGGAAATATCAGAGAGTTTTTTTTTTGAAGACTTTTCTGAGATCTTGAAATTAGGCCTTAGAAACATGATTAGAACGTAGGCATTTAGTTTCCCAGAATATGCTGATCCTTTCCAGGAAAATTCTATAAATGAAAAACAGCAAAGCTGGTTGTCAATGGTTTGAAGTAGCTGGGTTAGATTGTGAATATTAATGTGTAAATTACAGTTTTTATGAGCTATGTATAATTAGGGCTGTGTGTATACCTTCCAATGGTGTATTTAAAATATGATTTTGCATACAAACACTGGCTTAATTGAATTTCAAAAAGAAAAAAAGAGAATCTTAAGAGATTCCCTTTGCTAGTTCAAAATATTTTTATTTGAAACTCTTTGATAGCTACAATCCACCCAAAGTCAAGTTGTGAATTTTACTTGTATCATTTGTACTAAACATTCAGTTCTCAGTACTTCCAAGTGAAAGTGCTAAGTAAACTGTAGGTCATAACACCCAGTCTTCAGGGGGCCAAGGTGGAATGTGATTGGGCAGCAGGTAGATGGTTATGGCATCCCCAGGCCAGAGGTCAGAAATGAGGGGCTGGACTGGGTGGCTATGGAGCCTTCTGAGTGTGAAGTCAAGGCCAGGACAAGAGTTGTTGGTACTATTTTGTAAAGAGTACTACTTATCTTTCTGCTCACTCTGAACATCAGGATGGTAGTTTTACCCTCTTCAAGAACCTTGCCTTAACAATATTTGAAGGAGCACTTTTAATTCAGAATTACATGAAGTTAGCGAAAGAATTCATAGAGATGAATGAGTCCCAGGCTAGGTGATGAACTATATGTAGTTTACTCTCCAGTGGCTAGTCACATGTAAATACATTAACACAACAACTGCATATATGTCCAGGCTTAAACACAGGGCTGCTCCGGAGTCAGCCACACATCCTTTGGTCATGACTCTTGGCAAAGCCTTGAGCTGGAAGGAAGAAAGGAAATTATCTCTGTACTCATTTCCCTAAATACTTTGCTATTGATGTAATCGATTCTCTAGCATTTAAAATGCATTTCAATCCCTTCACTAATCCATGGGATCCTTTCCACTCTATGTTTCACTGGTTATTTTCTTGTACAAGAACAGATCTGCTAATCATAGAGAATTCTCAGTCTTTATGCTTTTCTTTATAAGAACAGAACATTTCTGCCTTGTGCTGCAGAGCTTATTTAGCTGTAATGCTGTTGTTGGCATTTGTTTTATAATTTAAGGTCACTACTCAAATAAAAGGAGCCCTGGTGGCGCAGTGGTTAAGCGGTCAGCTGCTAACCAAAAGGTCGATAGTCTGAATCCACCATCCACTCCTTGGAAACCCTATGGGGCAGTTCTACTTTGTCCTATAGGGTTGCTATGAGTCAGAATCATCTCAGTGGCAAAGGGTTTTTTTTTTTGTTTGTTTTTTTGGTTCAAATAAATGCTAGAAATTTAGAAGCTACAACTCTCCTCTAAGATGAATATTTTCTTGTTAATGCTTTTAACAAAAGTGCTTACAGTTATTTTTCTTCAAACTACGGTTACTGTGGGAAGATTTTTCTAGACCTTCCTGATTCTAGGTGGGAAGATGTTAACTTTCAGACTACGTGTTCACTAAAGAATTCATTCCTCATTATTTCAAAGTCCTTTATCCTATATATGTTGGTGTCTCCCAAAGTTAAATATATTTCTAACTGTGACTGGTCATTTAAACTAGTAGCCCACATGAGGTCTTACTGATGATGTTCAGTTTAACTGTTTCGACTTTAAGTTGACATTCAGGATTTCAGGGAGGCTCAATGCCCTAGGCAGGGATTAGACGTCCAGACTAGATGACTGAAGGAGGCAGCTCAGGACCTGTATTGCCCAGAGTTAGACACAGCCACAACAGGTATGATATTTGATGGAGCTGTGCTCTGCCTCTTAGCCAGTTCATAAATCCTCTCGCGTATCACACTCTCCAGGAGAAGAGAAGGAGCCCTGGTTAAGCACTTGGCTGCTAACAGAAAGGTCAGCGATTTGAACCCACCAGACTGCTCTGCAGGAGAAAAGACCTAACATTCTGCTCCCATGAAGATTACAGCCTAGAAAACCCATGGGGTAGTTCTACTTTGTCACATGGGATCACTATGAGTCGGAATCAACTTGGCAGCACCTACCAACAACAGGAGAGGAGAGGACTCTTCAGGTGATAAATGCAATTGAGGCCAGGAGTTCTGTGAAGTCCTCACAGTGCAGAGAAAGATTTAATGGCATTTCTGAGTCACGAGTTATGTGTGAAGAAGAAACGATGTTCTCATAACATTATCTTAGTGCTAAGAAGTATATTGGAATTTTCTTGTAAATGGGCGTTTTTGATGGTGTTTTCTTTTAGCAATTTAGAAGATGTGACCTAGCATACCTATCATGTTTTAGAGTGAACATTACAAAAAGATAAAGAAACATAAAGGGCCTTCTTAGTCTAATTAAAAGTTTACATGCATTTTTGACCCACACAAATCACATCACCCAAATAATTCAGACCACTTTGACAAAAAAAAAAGCAAGACAAGGTATTTCAGAGAGTTACTGCATTTAGACAGACATTCTAACTGCGTGCTTAGAGCTTTTCCATTGGGGTTTCCGTGGGCTTGGTGAAGACTATTTAGCAAGTTGCCTGAGCTCTGTGAATGTTGGCCGTGCATATTGGCCCTCTCAAAGTGTGTGTGCGCGTTCTCTGTCAGACCAGTATAAACTCATGTAAGGAGATCTGTTTATTGTAATGAATGATGCTAACTTTCCAGTGTACTTTTCCCATTTATTCTCCTGGGTTCCTATTTTCCAAAGACTAGAACTACTACATCTTGAGCAAAGATAGGTTGAAGAAAACATAATTTGGGAAGTAATAAGAGATATTTAGGCAAAGAACGAGGATTGATATATTATTGGTTGTTTTTTTCAAAGTATCATCCTAAATTTCACTTAGCCAAATTAATAGGATCAAATCAAATATTGAACTTATATTTTTACATGGAAAGACCATCGCAAGTCAGCCTTCTTAAAAGTCTAGTAAGAACAGTTTGGTAACCAAGATATAACCAAAAATCAAACCAAATCCATTGCCGTTGAGTTGATTCTAACTCATAATGACCCAACAGGACAGAGTAGAACTGCCCCAATGAGCGGCTGGTGGATTTGAACTGCTAGCCTTTTGGTTAGTAGCCATAGCTCTTAACCACTGTCCCACCAGGGCTCCAACCAAGACATAGCCAAAGTTAAATGGTTATTTCCAGTATTTGCCTCACAGCTTGTTACCTCTGGGGCTTATCTATGTCTGTTTTTTATTCCCATCCTACTCTGCAAGGCTGTATCATAACCATCCTTCAAGCCTCTTCTCACTTGCCAGCTTCACCAGGACTCCTTCTTTCTTTTTTCCAGCCAGAGATCAATCTTACCTCTTCTAAAAACCAATAGCTCTTTGAAGGGCCTCTTGATAGTACTTTGTAGTACCTTTTAATATAACCATGTGTGTATCTCTGGGTGGAACACATAGTTAATTCTCTCAGCTGCTGATTGAAAGATTGGCAGTTGAAGTCCACCCAGAGGTGTCTCAGAAGAAAATCCTGGCCATCTACTTCCAAAAGATCATAGCCACTGAAAACCCTATGGAGCACTTATACTCTGCACACATGGAACCACCATGAGTTGGAATCGATTCAATGGCAACTAGTTTGGTTATAGTCTATGTTGACAGTGAGAGTGTAAGCTTCTGAGTGTTGGGCACAATGTCTTCTTTATTTCCTTGTCCTCCACAGGGCCTTGTGTTTAATGAGTTAATGAATATGCATAAGTATCTGTTGATAGATACATAATCATGGAAAATGAGTTCCATTCTAAGTCCAAGAAATTGGATTATAAGTGTAAACATCTGGAAAGTAATCTTTTCAAAACATAACTGGTGAAAAGCAGCCTGAATATGGTTAATTGGCTAACCGAGCATAAATGTCTGTTCTAACCTCTTTTGTGAATTCATAGAACCTTGTATCTTAAAGGAAACTCAGAACTCATCAAATTTAACCTCTTAGTTCTGCATATTGTAGAGGGTCAGTGAAAAAGAGGAAGACCCTCAACGAGATGGATTGACGTGGTGGCTGCAACAGTGAGCTCAAGCATAACAACAATTGTGAGGATGGCACAGGACTGTTTCGTTCTGTTGTACATAGGGTCGCTATGAGTCGGAACCAACTCAGTGGCACCTAACAACAACAACAGCAGTTCTCCATATTAGAAAACCTTGGTCCAAAGAAAGAAATGATGTAATTAATGCCAAACAGACGGTGGCATAAGTAGGATTAGAACACAGATTGCTTTAAACCTACTTCTGTGTTCTTTTCATTCAGCTACACTGCCTCCCACGTGCTGCCTGTTTTGTTTTCAAAACTGTCATGAAAACTGATGCTACGTCCCTGTCAAAATGTTTGTGTGCTTCTGGGTGTGAAAAGATGTGTGTGTGTGCGTGCGTGTGCGTGCAAGTGCCTGTGCCTACTGATGGGAAGAGAAAGGCATTTTGTAGTCATAGGATTCTGGAAGTTGAAAAAAAATACACTCTAACCCTGGTTTATTCATACTCACAGCAATAGTACGATTGCTGGATATTGCTGATGTGCTGTTTTCATTTTGGGTATGGATTTTGCATCAGGATCTTTACAATAGCTTGGCTATACCTCTATAAAGAATGCCCTCCTACTGGAGAAACCCCAAGAGTATGGCCCCCGGACACCCTTTTAGCTCAGTGGTGAAGTTACCTCCGAGGTTCACTGTTCAGCCTGGAGTGGACAGCCCCGTAAAACCAAATGAGACTAACGAGGTACAGGAGTCCAGTGACAAGGGCCAGAAAGCAGAAGGGGACAGGGAAGCTGGTGATAGGGAACCCAAGGTTGAGTAAGGATATTGTTGATGTGTTGTGAGATTGTTGACCTTTG
>NW_004444045.1:2950214-2976592 GCF_000243295.1 Trichechus manatus latirostris
GAGGGGAAAAAAACTGCCAGAGATTTTTCTAGGAAAATAGTCATCTTGTATAATTTTGAATTCACACTAAACAGCTGCATAGCAAAATAAAGACAGAACTATCTTCCATTTAGTAGTATGGTACTGTGTATAATAAGCAAATGCAAAGATATAAAGGTAAGACTAAATATATGAGTATTAGCAGCAGAATGGCAGGAAACCCCATACATTAAAAACTAGGCTTGAGTGATTATAGCCAGTAAACGTTTAGAAACAAGAGAAGCCCATCAGCTTTGGTGAGGACAGAAAGAGAGAGAGAGGAGCTGAAGTGAGATTTCAGTTAGTAGGTAGCCACATGTCCCCTCATGACTGACAGCCAGGCTTGGTTATATTTACACTGTTGTCACATATCCAAGGCCAGACTAAAAGTCTTTGTCAACGTGGGACTAACAAGGAAGGCAAGTTGGAGCAAGGACCAAAGTGCTGTAGACAATTCACCAAAGCTAAAAGGGCTGTGTGAAAGAAGAGCTGGAAGGGAGAAGAGTTGCTGAGACCTGAAGTCAAGTTGCCAAACATTCAGGGATGATAATTTGCAAAAGAAGCAATCCGAGAAGAGGGTCAGCCAGGGCTGGTGAAAAGTGAGAACAAGGAAAACTAGCAGGCGACAGTGAGACTTCTGGACCAAATGGTGGTGACAGCTAATTCCCTGAGAGCCTCTTTGGAGGATGTACGGCCTTGCCGTAATGGGCTTACATGTCTGTAATTCACTTAAAAACACATTACTTGAAGCTTGGTGTCTGTATTACACTGCCAGAGAATTGAAAGTGACATATATTTTGAAAACTAGACACTAGAACTTTTACACACAAAAAAGTAAAATCCAAAAAACAAAAATCTTATCTCACAAAATATGTGAGACGCTTATAATACCCTGACAACCCAAACCATTATTTGGGAGTGTCAAAAGAAGAATATAGTCCACCGAAAGGAAGCTTAGTGAAGAACATTAAAAAGATTTCTTTAGTTCATAAAGAAAATGTTCTACATCTGTCATGGTTTGAATTATGTCCCCCAAAAAATATGTGTATCAGTTTGGCTAGGCCATGATTCCTGGTACTGTGTGATTTTCCTGTATGTTGTAAACCTGCCTCTATGATGTTAATGAGGGAGGATGGGTGGCAGTTGTGTTAGTAAGGCAGGACCTGCTCTATAAGACTGGATTGTGTCCTGAGGCAATCTCTTGAGATATAAAAGACAGAAGTGAGCAGTGAGACAGGGGGACCTCATACCATCAAGAAAGCAGTGCCGGGAGCAGAGTGCATCATTTGGACCGGGGTCCCTTGCCCAGAGAGGCTTCTAGTCTGGGGGAGCACTGAAGAGAAGAAGGCCGACACAGAGAAAAAGTCTTCCCCTGGAGCTGATGCCCTGAATTTGGACTTTCAGCCTACTTTGACTGTGAGGGAATAAACTTCTCTACGTTAAAACCATCCACTTGTGGTAGTTCTGTTGTAGCAGCACTAGATAACTAAGACAACATCCTACTATGGTGAGTAGCATATGGGGTCTTTATTAAAAGCTTGAGAGCAGCAATCTAAAATACATCAATGGGTCCCATCATGTTCAGAGCAAAGGAGAATGAAGAAAGCCAAACACACAAGGAAAATATCAGTCCAAAGGACTAATGGACCACATGAACCACAGCCTCCACCAGCCTAAAACCGGAAGAAATAGATGGTGCCTGGCTACCACCTGACAGCTCTGACAGGGATCACAATAAAGGGTTCCAGGCAGAGTGGGAGAAAAATGGAGAACAATTCAAATTCATAAAAACAGACCAGACTTACTGGTCTGACAGAGACTGGAGGGACCCCCAAGACTATGGCCCCCGGACTCCCTGCTAACTCAGAACTGAAGGTACTCCCGAAGTTCACCTTTCAGGCAAAGACTAGACAGGCCTTTAAAACAAACAATAGCACACATGAGGAAGGTGCCTCTTAGTTTAATCAAGTATAGGAGACCAAATGGGCAACACCTGCCCAAAAGGAAAAACGAGATGGCAGGAAGGGACAGGAAAACGGGACGAATGGACACAGGGAACCCGGGGTGTAAAAGGAAAGGGGGAGAGTGCTGATACATTGTAGGGATTGCGACCAACGTCACAAAACAATTTGTGTATAAATTTTTGAATGAGAAACTAATTTTCACTGTAAACTTTCAACTAAAACACAATTTAAAAAAAAGATTTCCTTATTCCCCAATTTGGAATTTCCCTGCCAAGAGGTATATAGTATTAGTTTCATAGCAAAACAATTATATATTTTACCCCAATATCTGAGGCTCTTTCTTGAGAATTCCAACCACGTGTTCATCTCTCACCTTATCCTTTAGTTCTGGTTCCTCCAAGCTATGCTGATAAGGTAAGTTCATTTAAGCTTTCACTGCCAAAAATGGAGCACCGCCTAGGCCCCAAGAATAGAAGGAAAGACGTAAGAAAAGATACCCTTGTGAGAAGTCTGCAACAGACTTACCATGCCCCAGAACCATTTGTGGATAAGGAAAAAAGGACCTTGTTAACTTATGCTGTGTAAGAAAAGCAGAAGAAAGGAGCAAACGACTGTATCTTTCCTGAATTCTGTTTTTAAAATGTGTGTACTTAAAAGAACAAGTATTATGGAAAACAAAAACTTTGTATCAATACTGTATCTCTGATTTTTAAGAGAATAACAAGAAGCACAGTAACCTTCACCATAGTAAAAACAACCAATATGTTTAGTAGCTGAGATACATTCTCAGAGCTTTACAGAAATTTTTTTCCTGGTGTGAGGACAAAACCAACAAGACCAAACCAGTTGTCACTGAGTCGACTCAGACTCATGGTGACCCCATGTGTGTCAGAGTAGAACTGCACTCCATACGGTTTTCAATGGTTGTGATCTTTCAGAAGTAGATCACCAGGCCTTTCTTCCAAGGTGCTTCTGGGTAGGTTTGAACCACCAACCTTTTGGTTAGTAGCCAAATACTTAACCATTTGCACCACCCATGGACTCCTGGAGTGGAGACGGGGAGTAGTTAAAATGTAGCAATAATGTTTAAGATAGCCTCACTGCTAGTTTGCACATTACAGCCCATGACGTTTAGATAGACTAGTTTCTTTCTAATACAGAAAATACGTTAAGAATCTCTTACTCTGTTGAAACTAAACCTTTGCCACTTCCTATGTCCCAAACTTATAGAAGAATTCAGGGAAGACTCCAAAACAAAAGAGGGGTCATAGTTACAGTCTTGAGGTTTCGCTGATAAGTAACTTGAACAGACTTGACCACTTATCTGGCTTATCAGCATGCTAAAAAATATCTGTATTTAATTTATAAGAACTACTTCTATGAAAAATAAAGAATCATTATATGTATATAAAGAATGAGTCCGAATCAACTCCATGGCATTGGGTATATGTATATACTGTATAAAATATATACTATATTATATAGTATAACATATTAGTACATTATATAATATATAATTTAAAAAACTGTTGCTGTCGAGTCTATTCTGACTCAAAATAGTATAATATAATGTATCAAGCTAGAGATGAAATACTCCTGTTAAATGTTCTCCCTTGATATAGACGCTCCTTGCCTTTTTAATAGAAGTAGCTCATTCTCTTTCTTTGAGTCTTTCAGATACTGGTTTGAGATCACAAAATTTCTCAAAGAGAATTCTTTTTTATTGTGCTTTAGGTGAAAGTTTACAGCTCAAGTTAGTTTCTCATACGAAAATTTATACACATATTGTTATGTGACCCTAGTTGCAATTCTTACAATGTGACACCACTCTCCCCCTTTCTACCCCGGGTTTCCTGTGTCCATTCAGCCAGCTCTGTCCCTTTCTGCCTTCTCATCCTGCCTCTGGACAGGAGCTGCCCATTTAGTCTCGTGTATCTACTTGAACTAAGAAGCACACTCTTCATGAGTATTAGTTTATGTTTTATAGTCCAGTCTAATCTTTGTCTGAAGAGTTGGCTTCAGGAATGGCTTTAGTTGTGGGTTAACAGAGAATCCGGAGGCCATGTCCTCTGGGGTTCCTCCAGTCTCAGTCAGACCATTAAGTCTGGGCTTTTTACATGAATTTGAGTTCTGTACCCCTCTTTTCTCTTGCTACGTCATGGACTCTCTGTTGTGTTCCCTGTCAGGGCAGTCATTGGTGATAGCTGGGCACTGTCCAGTTCTTCTGGTCTCAGGCTGTAGTCTCTGGTTTATGTGACCCTTTTGTCTCTTGGGCTAATATTTTGTCCAGGTGAAATTTTGAGCTCATTGGTTAATGTATTGAACCTGATTTTAAAATATGCCTTTCAAGCACTCTGTTCTCTTTCCTCTTCAATATTTTGGAGCAAACAGTGACGAAGCCAAGGGAACATTGGGAGAGCTATTCTCACAGGATGCTCAGCAGCTTCCTCTTCAGAGGTCCATGTGAATTAGGGGCATGTTGGCAATAGCTGAGGGAATTAGACAGGTAGTGAAATTATATAATGATTATTAGCATTCAAGAATTGTACGATTATTTTAACATCTCTATTCATTGGAGCCCTGGTACTTCAGTGGTTAAGAGCTTGGCTGCTAATCAAAAGGTCGGCAGTTTGAATCCACCAGCTGCTCCTTGAAAACCTTATGGGGCAGTTCTACTCTGTCCTATAGGGTCGCTACGAGGTGGAATCAACTCGACAATGGGTTATTCATCTTCTGACTTTCTATGCAGAAAAATGAATTTACTTTTTCATTAAACAGCTGTTCTTAACACTTTCTAGCACTAATCACTTTTTTTAAAAAATTTTTTTAGTATCTAGGATTCCCTTTCCTTGTAAACTTGCTTTCTGATCTGTATTTTTAATTTTGGCATTCTTTAATATCAACTATCAGTTCATTGTTTTCAACAAAAAATAATATGGGTAGAGGAATGTGTAGGTAGGAATGGGAATAAGGACTGGGCAATGCCTCATTGTATGTACAAGAAGTATCAGGCAGCGGACCACATAGTCTCTGAATCTATGCTTGTGTAATTCTAAATATTTACATAAACATAAAAGCTTAATCATTTGAATATTTTATCTACATGACACTAATTATTGAAATGCTTCTAAATCCTTACTTTTACAACAATTTGGGTAAAGAGTCTTTGCTTGGAGTGTTGCCAGAGAACTTGCAGTATAGAATACACTTACAGAACATCTTTTTAATTATCTGGACAGGAAGAATAACATTTAGCTGATGAGATGTGTTTCAGTAGAATTTTGGAAAGAATAACCCTATGCCTATGACTGTCCTGATACCTGCTATTTATAGCTCTGTTCTGGACAAAGAACATCAAAAGGGAGTGAATTAATTGTCCATGCCATCATGTCTCAGAGTGTTACCAACATTTATAAAAATATCAACTGAGTATTAATAAAAAATAGAAAGTGATTTTCCTCTTCTTCTCTTTGAAAAAGGAAAAGTATTATAGACACTGAACTTTCCTTTTCTACTAACTGAGAAGAACTGTCCACGTTTGTTAAATTAAGTGGAATTTGGTAAATTTTGTCAAAAGGTATATCCCAGTTCCCTCCCCATTCCGTCTCATCCCAATTGCCTGTTCATGCTTTAACTATTCCATTTGAGCCTCTACACAGACCAGCTTCTCCACAGAGTTACTTTCTCCTCAAACATATTGAAGTCTTCATGGCATATTTTATAGCTATAAAAATAATGGATGAATACCATTAGTTATTAGTTACTGAATATACCATGGACTGCCAAAAGAATGAACAAATCTGTCTTGGAAGAAGAACAACCAGAATGCTCCTTAGAAGCAAGGATGGCAAGACTATGTTTCACCTAGTTTGAACATGTTATCAGGTGGGATCAGTCCCTGGAGAAGGACATCATGCTTGGTAAAGTAGAGGGCCAGCGAAAAGTAGAAAGAACCTCAACAAGACGGATTGACACAGTGGCTGCAACAATGGGCTCAAAAACAACAACGATTGTGAGGATGGTGCAGGACTGGGCAGTGTTTTGTTCTGTAGTACATAGGGTCACTATGAGTCGGAACCGACTCAGTGGCACCTAACTACAACAACCATTAATTAATTAATAATTTTATTTATTTAACAAACATATAATCAATATATGGTAAGCGCTTGTAAGGGCTAAGTACTTTTCTAGACCTTGGATTCAGGTAATAAGATATAAACAAGTAATAAAACAATATAATCCCAGCTTGTATATATAAGAAAATTGGAAAGTAATGTGATGGAGAGTGACTGGTGCCTACTTTAGTTTGACTATCTTTGAGGAGGAGACATTTGAGCTTGGAAACCTGGGTAATAAGAAGGAGCCAGCCATTCTGGGAAGAGTAATCTAGAGAGAACAAACAGCAGGTGCAAAAGCTCTCAGGTGAGAAAATTAAGGCCAGTGGAGCCAGAGCCCATAGCACAAGGAAGAAAGGGGGAGTAAGAAAAGAAGTCTCTTACTGATGTTCAGCTAGAAACCAATAGAGCATGTTAAGCAGGAGGTGGTATTATCTGATTTACAATTTTAAAACATGACTATGGTTGTCCTGTGAAGAATAAATTGTAGAAAGACAAGAGGAGAAACAAAAAGCCCAAATAGGGGCTATTTGAGTGGTCTACATGATGGTGGCTTTGAGTGGAATTAGAAGAGGAGAAACAAGTGTATTTTAGAGACAGAACCAACAGAACTTACCAAAGAATTAGTTGTAGGAAAGAAGGAGAGCAGTTGAGGTTGATTCCTAGCTTATGGCTTAAGAAACTGGATGAATAGTTGTGCCACAAAATGAGATAGGGAATTTGGGGGGAAGAATAAATGGGTGATTTTTTGGAGAGGTGAGAATGCTATTATTGGAGATGTCGATTGTATATTCAATTGAAGATGTAAGCAATTGGGTATAAATATCTGGAGCTCAATGAAGAGGTCAGGGTTGGAGATATAAATTTGAAAGTCATTAGAATATGGATGTTATTTAAAACCAAAGAGCTAGGTGAGATCACCCAGGTAGAGTATGTAGGTAGAAAAGATTAGCGAGTCCAGAACCAAGCCCTGGGGAATGCCAATATTAAGAGTTGATACTAATTGCCCTCATGTCAACTCCAATTCATCGCAACCCCATGTGTGTCAGAGTAGAACTGTGTTCCATAGGGTTTTCAGTGGCTGACTTTTTTGGAAGTAGATCACTAGGCCTTTCTTCCGAGGCACCTCTAAGTGGACTCAAACCACCAACCTTTCAGTTAGTAACTGAGCATGTTAACCGTTGGCACCATCTAGGGACTCCAAGAGTTGACAGAGGAAGAGAAACAAAGAAGACTGAGAAGAAGCAGTCAACAATACAGGAGGAAAGCAGGAGGGCATGGCATCATGAAAGCCTGACAAGACACTATTTCAGGACAGACGGGTTGTCAAATAAGATAAAGACAGAAAAGTGCCCACTGGATTTAGGAATAGGATGGTCGCATTTGTGATCTTGACAGGAACAGTTTCAGAGGGTAATGCATTTAAATTGTGCATCCATTGGGAAGGCACGTACTCCGTACGCTCTGAACGAAGGGATAGCCACCCAAGGTTGGCCCATGCTGCACCTGGTGTACCTGTTCTGGTTCTGTCTTTTGGATTCTCCTCTTGGATATGCATTGCTGTTAAGTATAGTCTCAGAAAGAATGTTTTGGTGATGAAGGATTCTTACTGGACTCAAGATATCCCAGAATGTTAAGCACATCAGGTTTATTGCTAGTTCTTGTTTCCTGAAAGGGTTTGAAGCTTTGATTCTTTTAGGTGAAATATGATTCCATTAAAATGTCTGACGTTTTAATGCTTTTATTTCGTACCTGGACCACTTTTAGTGTAAAATATCTTTGCAGAGGAAATCCCTTCAAACTGCTTGACGTTTATAACTTAGCATCTTACCTGCCTGGCCTTTTCACCAGTGTAAACTAGCCCAAATTCGCATGTTGGCCAAAGATAATTGAGGAGGAAAAGTTTTGATGAAAAAAGATGAAACAAATTAAAATTATTTACGAGTGAGGTGGTGAAACCACATTCAGGGGACAAGAAGCCCTGAATCTCTTCTCATGTTTTCATCACGGACCCTCCATGTTACTGTGGATAATCATAGAACCTCTCTGCACCCCAGGTTACATGTTGTGAATTCCCTGTATATGCATAGGAATTACATGTTTAAATATAATTGTGTGCTCTCATGTATTCTAAGGAGCCTCTGAGCAGTAAAAGTGGTAAAAGCACTTGGCTGCTAACCTAAAGACTGGAGGTTCAAGTATACCTGGATGTGCCTCAGAAGAAAGTCGTGGTGATCTACTTTCAAAAAATCAGCCATTGAAAAACCCTATGGAGAACAGTTCTACTCTGACACACCGGGGTTGCCATACGTCGGAATTGACTCATTGGCAACTGTTTTTTTGTTTTGTTTTCCATGTATTCTGAAGAAGATAGTGTCAGTCTATGGAATCTTGTTTAAATGTACAGATTTAGCTTTAGTTGCAAAGGACAAGGCCTGTATGTAGATGCTGAGAAGTACCATCTGGTCAAAGATGAAGATGAAAGACCTACCCTAGGGCACGAGGGATTCTAAGAGAACAGAAAGGAAAAGAGGAATGGGGTGGGAGTGGAGGAAAATGGGGTGGCTGGAAGGGGTGTGGCAGCGGAGCAATTTGGAGGTTGAAGGTGCAAGTCCAAGCCCTAAGGCTTCACACAAGTTGTTGAAGGATCTTGGTCACAGCCAGACAGGATCTCCAAGGCTAAAGGGAAGGAAGATAAGATTTGTTAGGCTTGCTTAAAGCTGGACACAGAGTGGAAAGATTGTGATTAAACCTCACCTGAACTGATAGAAAACATCAAGCTGTACTGAGAGATTTCTCTCACTTATACATAGTTACACGAAGAAATAGCCATCACTGTAGTAAATGTTTGTGTTAGAGCACACTGGATAAAGGTAGGTGTCTCAGTTATATAATGCTGCTATAACAGAAATACCACAAGTGCATGTCTTTAACAAATAGAAGGGTGATTTCTCACAGCTTGTTGTTATTAGGCACATTGAGTTGGTTCAGACACATAGTGACCCTATGCACAACAGAACAAAACACTGCCCAGTCCTGTGCCATCCTAACAATCGTTGCTATGTCTGAGTCCATGTTGTAGCCACTGTGTCAGTCCATCTCATAGAAGGACTTCCTCTTTTTCCTTGACCCTCTACTTTACCAGTCATGATGTACTTCTCTAGGGACTAGTCTCTCCTGATAATATGTTCAAAGTACGTGAGATGAAGTCTTGCCATCCTCCCTTCTAAGGAGCACTTTGGCCGTGCTTTTTCCAAGACAGATTGTTCATTGGATCCACAATCGATGCCCATGGAAGCAGCAGTTAAGAAATCAACAGACGCATTGCATTGGGCAAATCTGCTGTTAAAGACCTCTTTAAAATGTTAAAAAGCAAAGATGTCACTTTGAGAACTAAGGTGCACCTGACCCAAGCCATGGTGTTTTCAATCGACTCATATACATTCAAAAACTGGACAATGACTGAGGAAGACCGAACAACAATGGATGCCTTTGAATTATAGTGTTGGTGAAGAATGTCGGATATACCATGGGCTACCAGAGGAACAAACAAATCTCACAGTTTAGGAGGCTAGAAGTCCAAATTCAGGGCATCAGTTCTAGGGGAAGACTCTGTCTGTCCGCTCTGGGTAGAAATCCTTGTCTCAACTTCTCCAGCATTCCTCTAGGAGGCATTCCTTGGACATCTTCATATGGCATCTGTCTTCCCCCTTCTGTGCCTAATCTGCTCGTTTATATTTCAAAAGTGATTGGCTTAAGACACACCCTAGACTGATAGGGCCTCAGTAAAATAACAAAGAAATTCCAAGTGGTATTACATCCACAGGTATAAAACCAAAAAAACCAAATCCACTGCGGTCGAGTTGATTCCGACTCATAGCAACCCTATAGGACAGAGTAGGACTGCCCCATAGGGTTTCCAGGGAGCACCTGGTGGATTCGAACTGCTGACCTTTTGGTAGCAGCTCTTAACCACTATGCCACCAGGTTTTCCTCTACAGGCATAGGGGTTAGGATTGACAGCTCGTATTTTTGGAGGGCACAATTCATCCATAACAGTAGGGTATGGAGCAACAGACTGGAGAGGTTGACAGAGTGTATGTGAGGGCATGGGGGAAGAACAGGGACTTGGGGTAAGGACGCTGACTCTTTGACTGGGAGGTGCTTAGCTCAACTTCTCTTTTTCTCCGGATCTCTCTCTCTGTCTCTCTGTGTCTCTTCTTTGTAGAAACCATGACGATAGAACCAGCAGTGCTGTTACAATACCTTCTTTGCTGACACCCCTTACAGAGAACAGTGGGCCCTGTAAACTCAAACTAATGTTGATATTGCCCTTTACAATACATAAGGCACTTTGATATAATTAACTCCTTTGATTTGATCATCCCAATAATATCTGAAGCTGATAATTATAAACCTTGTTATAAACCTTCAGAAGCTGAAATTCTGATGAGTTGCATCAGTTGCCTGAGGCTTTGTGATTGGTGAAGTCAGCCAGGCTTGTCTCCAGACCCTGTGGTCTTCTGGTTCCAAATGCCATGCTCTTTTCATCAGGTGAAGCAGCCTAATTTAAAACAAAAAAAAGAAAGAAAAACCTTTTTTTTTGTGAAAGTTCATGCTTTAGACATGAAAAACCAAGTTTCTATTAGGTATGAGAAATTGGAACAGATTTGGGTCCTTCCTCATATTCCAATCAAGATAAAATGCCAAGGGCCACGAGGCAGCTGTGCACTGGCAGTCGGAGAATGAAAGAACCTGAATAATTGATAAAATATATACTAAATCCAGAAACTGTCAAAAGCAGGCTGCGTTGGAGATGCTGCAGCTGCCTGGTTGTCTATGACACCTGGTGACGCTGTGTCTCAGTAATAAAAACATCAGGGAATCGGAGAGAAATAATGATTTGCCGTGGTATTTTGAGTATGCCACTTGGAGGGGTAATCTGTAATTGGATTGAATGATTATAAATGACATTTTTTAGAGGCATAATAAGCAACACAAGGAGTAGACCTGCTCATTAATGCCCAAATATGTGTTTATTCTACATATTGCTTTTTTTTTCAGACATTTGCCAGTATCTCCTTTCTGACTATTAAATTATACCCCAAATTGAATATTCAACTGCATGCAAGCTATTCCTGTGGACATTAAGTGCAGCATAAATAGAAACTGCAAATAATCAGATGTGTTTAGAATTCCATTCTTAGTCTTCTAATTTGCTTGTCCTTTTTTTCTGGGATGCGACCGATGCTGAGCCTCTTGCCACATTTGCATCCTCCCCAAGCTTCTTTTCCTGAGGTTCACTTTCCAGTGGAAACAATTCCAAGGCAAACCACCACCTGTCACTACTTATGCCTTCTACACACACATATCAGGGCTGCTCAAAATATAGGAAACAATGATCATCAAGGATAAAAGGTGAAAGCCTATTCCTTAGAGAGCAGAAAGGAAGCCGGAAGTCTTTTTCATACCTTGTTGTTACTGGGAAGCTAAAAAAAAAAATTTTTTTTGGAGTGAAAGCAGATTTAGAGCATAAAAAAAGAAGAAAAGAAAGAAATGACCCAGATTGTGTTGTTTTCTTTATTGTATCTACAAATACTTTAGCTGAATCGTGCTTTTCAGTTGTTGGCTCTACACGATACAGTTGATGAGTCATGTGAAAACCCACTGCTGTAGAGTCGACTCTGACTCATAGCCACACTGTAGGACAGAGTAGAACTGCCCCATAGGGTTTCCAAGGCTGTAATCTCTGGAAGGAGACTGCCACATCTTTCTACCGATTAGTCATATGTTGTTAGGTTCCAACTCAACACTGCCCTGTCCTGCGCCATCCTCACAGTCATTGCTATGCTTGAGCCCATTGTTGCAGCCACTGTGTCAATCCATCTCACTGAAGGACTTCCTCTTTTTCGCTGACCCTTTACTTTACAAAGCATGACATCCTTCTCTACAGACTGGTCCCTCCCGATAACATGTCCAAAGTACATAAGAGGAAGTCTTGCCATCCTCGCTTCTAAGGAGCATTCTGGCTGTTTTCTTCCAAGACAGATTTGTTTGTTCTTCTGACAGTCTATGGTATATTTAGTATTCTTTGCCAACACCATAATTCAAAGGCATCAATTCTTCTTTGGTCTTCCTTGTTCATTGTCCAGCTTTCACATGCATATCAGGCAATTCAAAATACCATGGCTTGGGTCAAGTGCACCTTAGTCTTCAGAGTGACATCTTTGCTTTCTAACAATTTAAAGAGGTCTTTTGCAGCAGATTTGCCCAATGCAATACGTCATTTGATTTATTGACTGTTGCTTCCACGGGCGTTGATTGTGGATCCAAGTAAAATGAAATCCTTGACAACTTCAGTATTTTCTCCATTTATCATGATGTTGCTTATTGGCTCAGCTGTGAGTATTTTTGTTTTCTTTATGTTGAGGAGCAATCCATACTGAAAGCTGTATAGTCTTTGATCTTCATCAGTAAGTACCTCAAGTCCTGTTCACTTTCAACAAGCAAGGTTGTGTCATCTGTATATCACAGGTTGTTAATGAGACTTCTACCAATCCTGATGCTGCATTCTTCTTCATATAGTCCAGCTTCCTGGATTATTTGCTCAGCATACAGATCGAATAAGTATGGTGAAAGGAAATGTTTGAGGTAGATGCAAGGTTATGATAATGGAAAATAAATAAATAACATACCAGTTGTGTTTAATGTGGAACACAAACTAAAATCAAACAAACTGAAAACCCACAAAGCCCCCCAATTTTTTTCCCATTAACTATAGACATTAGGAACTGTCCCGTGTGCAACTTCTCTTCCAGATTGCACTGAGACTTTGAATTTTGTAACTTATACAGATGCAGTCTTTTAAGGCTTTTTAGTTAAGGAAAGGAGATGAAATTAATTTTCAGTTAGCCATTTAACATTTGTTATAAAAGGACATCATGGTTGATAAAATAGAGGGTCAGCAAAAACAAAGGAAACCCACAATGAGATGAATAGACACAATAGCCAAAACGTTGGACTCAAACATACCAACAATCATGAAGATGGCACAGGATGGGCTAACGTTTTGTTCTGTTATACATAAGGTTGCCATGAGTCACAGCTTTCTCAATGGCTCCTAACAACAACAGTACCTTTTTAAAAAAGGACTTTGTATTTAGACTTGAGCGGTTTGTTGTTGTTGTAAGGTGCTGTCGAGTTGGTTCCGACTCATAGTGACCCTGTGTACAACAGAATGAAACACTGCCCGGTCCTGTGCCTTCCTCACAATAGTTGTTATGCTTGAGCCCATTGTTGCAGCCACTTTGTCAGTCTATCTCGTTGAGGGTCTTCCTCTTTTTTTGCTGACTCTCCACTTTACCAAGCTTGATGTCCTTCTCCAGGGACTGGTCCCTCCTGATAACATGTCCAAAGTATGTGAAACAAAGTCTCACCATCCATGCTTCTAAGAAGCATTCTGACTGTACTTCTTCAGTGATAGATTTGTTTGTCCTTTTGGCAGTCCATAGTGTATTCAATATTCTTCACCAATACCATAATTCAGTTTAGTAGGAATGATTGGATGGTAAATCTGTGAGTTGGAAATGGGAAGGGTCTACTTGGAATGTTTTGTTTTTATAAAGAGACATGGAAATAAAGTGATCATTGCTTCCAAAGACACTGTTAATATTCAGGCATTTGAAGAAGAATTATTTAAGTCTTCTGTATGCTAGATGCTGGGGAACACAGAGGTGAAAATGACATTGTTTCTGCCCTCAAGGAATTTCCAGTCTAGGGAGGGAGACGGAATGAATATACCTACACAGATAAATACACCATCACAAATAGTGCTAAGTGCTGTGATAGAGAATAATAGGTATACATTATCTCCATGGAGCCCTGGTGATGAAATGGTTAAGAGCTCGGCTGCTAACCAAAAGATCAGCAGTTCAAATCCACCAGTTGCGCCTCGGAAACCCTATGACGCAGTTCTATTCTGTCCTATAGGGTTGCTATGAGTCAGAACTGACTCAACGGCAACGGGTTTGGGTTTTTGTTTTGTTTTGTTTTTTTATCTCCATGATCCTTGCCCATTAAATACACCTATCATTCTTCCCAGAGGATACCAAAAACCTAGGAATTACAGTCAAATGACCTGGATTCAAGCCCTGCCACTTGCTAGCTGTGTGTCTCTGGGCTTCAGTTTCTTTTACACAATAAGCATATGGGACTGCATGCCCTCTAAGGCCCTTTTCAGGTTGGTCTCACAGTTACAATGCCTTGATGCCTTTCTATAACCTCATCTCATCTCTGGGGAACCACACAGAAATTTTGGTAAAGCTGAGAAGATGGCAGGTTGCTGTTACTTACCAGTTGCCCTTGAGTCTGTTCTGACTCATGGTGACCCCATATGTGTCAGAGTGGATTTTCACTCCATAGGGTTTTCAATGGCTGTGATCTTTCAGAAGTAGATCACCAGGCTTGTCATCTGAGGCACCTGTGGGTGGACTCAAACCATTAAACTTTTGGTTTGCAGCCAAGTGTGTTAACCATTATCACTGTGTGAATCCATCTCATTGAGGGTCTTCTTCTCTTTTGCTGACCCTCTACTTTACCAAGCATGATGGTCCTTCTCCAAGGTCTGATCCCTCCTGATAATATGTCCAAAGTATATGAGACGTAATCTTCCCATTCTTGCTTCTGAGGAGCATTCTGGCTGTTCTTCTTCTTACATATATTTATAATTAGCGTACACAAATTACCAATGTACTATCATTAATAATAATTATTTTTAAAATGTTGTGATGACATAATAATAAAACCCATGGGTAAAATCCAACATGGCCACTTCTTGTAACAAATTCCATGCTTCTGTTTCTGTTCCACTCAGGACTTTTTTTTTTTTTTGAATAGTGGAAATTCATCTGGAAACTTAATCTCATCCCATTACAGAGAGTTCTTGATGTGCTCCTAATTTTGCCAAATGGACTGAGTTGACTGCTCTGATAGAATACAGAATTATATAAAGAAAAATAGAGTGGAAAATGGAAATGCATAAAAGTTGTGTGTACATATGGCAATGGGATAACTGCTTTAGACACATTTGGTCTGTGAACACCTGTGGAAAATTGCATATATCTCTTGCTTTTTCCAGATTTTGCTCTCATGGGAGAGACACTTAATTTGTTCTGTGAATTTAGCCTTTATATGTTAAAATACATGCTGATTTAATCATATTGGTCAAAATTTATTTTCATAGCATCCAGTCAGCTTGTGCATATAACTTTATGCAGTTTTATTTTGTCACCAAGTGGCCACCATATGGAAAACAGGTGAGATGTATTTTGATTATATAACTTTCTGCACATAGACAGGAGCCCTGTTGACGCAATGAAAGTCATGCTAGGGGAAGGGGCGGATACAGGTGGCATAGAGGTGAATGATTCAGCCTGAGATTAAACACCTGGATCAGATAGTTTGGCATTTTGGGATCCACAGTGACTTCTTTATATTCAAGGCCCATACAGTAGCAATCAATGCCTTAGATTCCCTTTTTATCTGATGGCTCATAAAAGTATATGTTCTCCAACCTTCTTCAGATGTTGGTTAATGTTATAGATATCTCATTAGTAATTTGGCTATTTCAAAAATACATTCACAATAAAAATATATAGAGACAAGAGAAGCAGATATAAGACCGGAAGCAATGGTTGGAGTTGGAAGTGCATATGTAATTTGCTCCCTGTTTTAAAAAATGGAAATTGGACTCTTCCTTCCATTGTAGTAGAATTCTGTCATAAAAATCAAGTCGAGTAAAGAATAAAAACTGTGTTTTTCTTCCTCTGATATTCATCTCATAAATATATTTTAAAGGTCATTTAAAAGAAAATAATTGTACTATTATTTAATTATAAGTTGTGTTGAAAATGTTATAATTTACTGCAGAAATAAAATCAGGATTTATTTTTTAGTCTAAAACTTAGGGATATAGGAAAATAATTTACAACAGTTCTCTGGATGCTATTAGAGAATTTGTTTGCCATTTTGGCATTTCCTTTTAGTTGACATGGCATGAAGATAAAAATGACAGTTATTTCTCAGTTGGCATTTGAAAGATAAGACTAATAAGAAATTCAGCAGAATTGGAGGATTTGTTTTAAGGAAAATAAGCATATTGACATTCCTTGACTTTCGTATACTGATTTTTGGCTCCAGCTGCTCCAAAGCCATTAAGAGTTAGAGTTAATCATTCTAGATTTTTATTGTCAGTCAGTTCCCTTATTCATATTGCTGAATAAGAACAATATTGTTGTTATTGTTGCTAGGTGCCATCCAGTTGGTTCCAACTCACAGCAACCCTATGTACAACAAAATGAAACACTGCCCAGTCCTGCACCACCCTCACAATCATTGTTACGTTTGAGCCCATTGTTGCAGCCATTGTGTCAATCCATCTCCTTGAGTGTCTTCCTCTTTTTTAGTTGACTCTCTACTTTAACAAGCATGATATCCTTCTCCAGGGTCTGATCCCTCCTGATAACATGTCCAAAGTACATGAGACGAAGTCTCGCCATCTTCACTCCTAAGGAGCATTTTGGCTGTACTTCTTCCAAGACAGATCTGTTCATTCTTCTGACAGTCCATGGTATATTCAGTATTCTTCACCAACACCATAATTCAAAGGTATCAATTCTTCTTCGGTCTTCGTTATTCCCTGTCCAGCTTTCATATGCATATGAGGCAATTGAAAATAAGATGGCTCAGTCAGGCGCACCTTAGTCCTCAAAGTGACATCTTTGCTTTTTAACACTTTAAAGAGGTCTTTTGCAGCAGATTTACCCAACGCCATGCATCCTTTGATTTTTGATTTCTTGACTGCTGCTTCCTTGGGTGTTGATGGTGGATCCAAGTAAAATGAAATCCTTGACAACTTCAGTATTTTCTCTGTTTATCATGATGTTACTTAAATGGTCCAGTTGTGAGGATTTTTGTTTTCTTGATGTTAAAGTGTAATCCATACTGAAGGCTGTAATCTTTGATCTTCATCAGTAAGTGCTTCAAGTCTTGGCTTGACTCTTCAAGTCCTCTTGGCTTTCAACAAGCAAGGTTGTGTCATCTGAATATCACAGGTTGTTAATGAGTCTTCCTCCAATCCTAATGTCACGTTCTTCTTCATATGGTCCAGCTTTTCGGATTATTGAATAAGTATGGTGAGAGGATACAACCCTGACATATACCTTTCCTGATTTTAAAGCATGCAGTATCCTCTTGATCTATTCTAACAACTGCCTTTCGTCTATGTACAGGTTCCACATGAGCACAATTAAATGTTCTGGAATTCCCATCTTTCACAATGTTATCCATAATTTGTTACAATCCATATGGTCAAATGCCTTTGCCTAGTCAGCAAAATACAAGTAAACATCATTCTGGTATTCTCTACTTTCAGCTGAGATCCATCTGACATCAGCAGTGATATCCCTTATTGCACCTTCTCTCTGAATGCATTTTGAATTTCTGGTAGTTCCCTGTTGATGTACTGCTGCAACCATTTCTGAATTATCTTCAACAATATTTTACTTGCATATAATATTAATGATATTGTTTGTTAATTTCTGCATTCTATTGGATCACCTTTCTTTGGAATGGGCACAAATGTGAATCTCTTCCAGTCAGTTGGCCAGGTAACTGTCTTCCCAATTTCTTGGCATAGATGAGTGAGTGCTTCCAGCATTGTATCCATTTGTATTTCAGCTGGTATTATGTCAATTCCTAGAGCCTTGTTTTTCACCAATGCCTTCGGTGCAGCTTGGACTTCTTCCTACAGCACCTTCATTTCTTAATCATATGCTACCTCCTGAAATGGTTGAATGTCAACCAATTCTTTTTGGTACAGTTACTCTTTGTATTCCTTACATCTTCTTTTGATGCTTCCTGTTTTGTTCAATATTTTACCCATAGAATCCTTCAGTATTACAACTCCAGGCTTGAATTTTTTCTTCAACTCTTTCAGCTTGAGAAATGGTGAGCATGTTCTTCCCTTTTGGTTTTCTAAGTCTAGATCTTTGTACATTTCATTATAATACTTTGTCTTCTTGAGCTGCCCTTTGAAATCATCTGTTCAGCTCTTTTACTTCATTATTTCTTCCATTCACTTTAGCTACTCTACATTTAAGAGCAAGTTTCAGAGTCTCTTCTGACGTCCATTCTGGTCTTTTTTTTTTTTTTTTTTTCCCCTGTCTTTTCAAGGATCTCTTGCTTTCTTCATGTATGATGTTCTTGATGGCATCCCACAACTCGTTTGGTCTTGGGTCATCAGTGTTCAATGCATCAAATCTATTCTTGAGACGGTGTCTAAATTCAGGTGGGATATACTCAAGGTTGTACTTTGGCTCTCATGGGCTTGTTTTAATTTTCTTCAGCTTCAACTTGAACTTGCACATGTGCAATTGATGATCTGTTCCTCAGTCAGCCCTCGCCTTGTTCTAAGTGATATCGATCTTAATACATTCCATTTCATTTTTGACAACTTTCAGTTTTCCTAGATTCGTACTTCGTACATTCCACATTCTGATCATTAATGGATGTTTCTTCTCATCTTGAGTCATGCCACATCAGCCAATGTAGGTCCCGAAAGCTTAACTTCATCCACGTCATTAAGGTTGACTCTACTTTGAGGAGGCAGCTCTTCCCCAGTTGTACTTTGAGTGCCTCCCAACCTGAGAAGCTCATCTTCCGACACCATATCAGACAATGTTCTGCCAATGTTCAGACGATGTTCAGACGATGGCTAGTTTTTTTAGAAGTAGACCATGAGGTCCTTCCTCCTAGTCTGTCTTAGTGTGGAAGCTCTTTTGAAACCTGTCCACTATGGGTGACTCTGCTGGTATTTGAAATACTGCCCCATAGGGTTTCCAGGGAGCAGCTGGTGGATTCGAACTGCTGACCTTTTGGGTAGTGGCTATAGTTCTTAACTTCTGTGCCACCAGGGCTCCTAAAGAAGAATAATGTGCTTATATTTTACCTTATATTTATTAGCCATAATCTCAACTATTGGATTGTTAAAAATCTTTGGCCCACTTCTGATACTAACATAGCCAAACTTCCTCTACTTTCTAGTTATTGGGCTTTAGGATGAATTATTCAACTTTGAATCTAGGCTTCCTTTGCTGTACAATTAGAGCTCATACAAGGATTAAATGAACTAATAGTTGCCAACTCCATACTGTATTTGGAACATAATAGGTGCTGGATAAATGGTAGCAATTTCATTGTTACATTTTTTCTGAAACCTGCTATAAATCCTGAAGAGCATATTTATCTAAGTGGGAATGAGAAAGGGGAAAGACCTGAGCAAAATCCTTAGGATTTTGAAAGAAAGAAGAGAGAGAAAGAAAGAGGTTGAGAGAGAATATATGAATGCCACTGAATAGAGAAGGAAAGGCTTTGAGGGATTTCAAGGGTCCCAGAGACAAGTAGAGGCTAGAAAAAATGTCAGCAAAGAAAGGACTTCAGAGAAGGTCAAAGGAAAGGAGGAGAAGGGAAGAACGGAAGGAGAGCAGAGAAACCAGTGTTTTATAAAGGTGATAATTGAGGAAGACGTAAGAGGGGGAGAAAAAAAACACAGTGAGCGACTGAAATCACCAGTTATTTTCTTCTGATTCATCTTGTAAAGGAAATACTTTCTAAGAGAGATCTTTGCTCTTTTGTGTGCTGGTGAATATAAGGTCAGAATCTCCCCTCCTTTTTCTAATGACAACCTTGCCAAGGGCATGCTCTCCTTTGAAAGATCCTTCCTGTCAGAAGCTATATGACAATATGATCAAATAGAGTCTCCTCGGGTTATGTGACTGATATAAAGTTGAATGAGGACCTGACAGAGCCTTTTGAACTGCCTCATCTGGGAACTGAACCAAAGACTCTGGGATCCCGAATCAGTGTGCTCACAGATTGCTTTTCCCTTTCTCCACGTTGCCTATACCCATACCCACTTCCTGACGGTTTAAAATCTCCCATAAGACATGGATGAAGTAGAATAATGCAGTGTTTCTCAAACTAGCCTGGTTATACCAATACCCAGAGACACACCTGTCTAGAGATTCTGATTCTCAACTCAAGGTGAGTCTTAATAAGAAACTGAAACCTGTAGAGATGAGGAAACATCAGAGTAAAGCAAGTTATCATCCTTGGGATGAGGCAGTTCTGAATATAATTGTCGAAGCTGAGAGAAGATAAGGTCAATTTGAGTGGTAGTGATTTTAGAAATGTTCAAACCATCATTCTCCCAACTACAGAAATGGACAAGTTGACAAAGTGTAGGACCCGTTTTCTTAAATGAGTCATCTGTTTTAGCTGAGCTATCTAATTGCCACTAGTGATGGTAGTTTTCTGCTTGATTCTCTAGTCTATATTATTAGTACTGAAGAGGTACCTCCTCTGTAAAGTCTTCACTGTGCTTTTCTACAAGGCTTGATGGTCATTCCTTCCCTGCCCTACTCACAAGTGTGGCGTACATCACACTGTATGGCAATTAATTGTCTAATATGCCTCAAGACTCCTTGCCTTTTAAGGTGGATATCGTGTCTTAGTTATCTTTGAGTCCTCAGTATTTTGCTTGCCTCATACGTAGTGAAGGAGACCCTGGGTGGCACAAATGGTTAAGCGCTAGACTACTAACCAAGAGGTTGGCAATTCGAATCCATCCAGAGGCACCTCAGAAGAATGGCCTGGCAATCTGCTTCCAAAAGGTTACAGTCTTGAAAACACTATGAAGTGAAATTCTCTGCAACACATAGGGTTGCTATGAGTCGGAATTGACTAGATGGCAGCTGGTTTGTTTTTTCGTTTGGTAAACACTCAAATGTTTTTTTAAGTGAAAACCCAGTGTAGACCGTTATGACAGTGTAGATGGGGAAAGAGAAGATTGAGCTTATTCCAGGAAAAGAATACCAAATAGGGGTAAGAGATTTGCCTAAGATCGCCTTTACCTTTTAATCAGCTGTTAAAATGTAGGAGTCCTGGTGGCTCAGTGGTTAAGAGCTATGGCTGCTAACCAAAAAGTCAGTCATTTGAATCTACCAGCCACTTCTTGGAATCCCTATGGAGCACTTCTGCTGCGTCCTACAGGGTTGCCATGAGTTGGAATCGACTTGACAGCAACGGGTTTGTTTGTTTTTTCCCCCAGGTTGAACTGTACGCTCCTGGGCCTGTCCCAGCATCTTTGCAGATGCCAGTTTCTTCTGTTCGGAATTGGTCTAGAATTGATCTCAGAGGTCGGTTTCAGCTCCATCGACTCATCTATGAGCCTCTGATTGTAATTTGTACTCAGATTGAGAGGAATTCTGTCAAGATGCAATGATAAAAAAATATGATAATGATTACCTAGTAATATTTTGTTTTGTGACATGAAATTGAACAATAATAAGGTATTGTATCTAATACCACAGCACTGAACGGCTGCTTCAAATGTCGTCAGAGATGCAGATGGCAAAGACTGTGGGAGGTACCAGAAGTAACACCAAAGGACCACTGAACTATGAAGACGAAGAATTTGCTGTCATTGCATTAGGACTTCCTTTAAAAGAATACTCCCTCTGGAATGATTACCTGCCAGATTGTTTGATTTCATTCCTGATTTAACTGCGAGTCAAAACAGAATTATACCAGAAAGGGAGGCTATGAAGATTTTGTTAAACGAAAGTCACGTGTCTAAAATGCTGCCAGTGAACCACGGGAGTGGGGAGAGGCTTCGATGCTGCTGTGGATGGCAAGTCAGCATCAGCAGCTTCAATTCATGGCTAACTATGGTCTGAAAAGAGAATTGACCATCCGTCTATGTGGCATTTTCTTATTTATTTCCTCCCTTACACCCATCTGCCAAGGCAAATTTTGAAGAGCAAATGGCTGTTGCTTTTCTCTTTAGTGAATTGCTCTGCTTCTTCGGCAGGAGTGCCAGAAGAAAATGTATCTTCATCTTTTCAGCTGCTCTAGACAAGCCCCCAAAGGCTGAGTTAATGCTTGTTTGTGACCTGGAGTGGCAGAAAGGGAATTAAAAAAACAAAACAACAACAAGAAAACGTTGGTGTGGAGTCAGTGCCAACTTATGGTGACCCCATGGATGCCAAAGGAGACCTGTGCTTCACAGGGGTTTTAATGGCTGATTTTTCAAAAACAGATCACCAGGCCTTTCTTCTAAGGCACCCTTTGAACCACCCACGTATGCAGAAAAGGAACAGCAGGAATTTTACTCTGGCAGCAGTGCCTGAGACCATGAGGCCCTTCCTTTAGAACCCAAAAGAAATTTATCTGCAAAATTCTCTCCTCTGATTTTCAGTGAAATTTGGGGCATGGAAGGGAGCCATGGCTCCTAGGGAAAGAGCATGGACCTTGGGGTCAAACAAAGGAGCCTGGTTTCACATTTCACTTTATTCACTTTTGTGAAGCCCACTTAAACTCTGAGCCACAGTATTCTCATCTGTACAATTGGAATAGCAGTGCTATGCACCAGAATGGCTACATACTTTGTCGGCCCAGAGCAAGTTCTTCACAAATTATTAAGAATTTCAAGATGGTGAAACCAAACATTAATTCAAGCATGGAGCCCTTCAAAGCTTGGCGCTGTGAGCATCTGCACAGCAGGTCATACACGCATGAAGCTGGCCCTGGCTATGCAAGTCGTTTGCCTGTTTGCCCTCAGCGAACTTCCCCTTTTTATCTCTGTATCTCAAGGCGCTGATTCCTGAAATCTCTGTTTCACTGGCTGCTAGCAAGATTTGACCAATGGGAAGCAATGGTAGGAGACTGGAGGATGAGAGAGAGGGAGAAATCAAGTTAGTTCTCTATCTCCCTCTCCCACCCCATTCTTTGCCTTTGAGAGGTATCTCTAATACTGACTGGTGGTGCAGTGGTTAAGAGCTCAACTGCTAACCAAAAGGTCGGCAGTTTGAATCTACCAGCTGCTCCTTGGAAACCCAATGGGGCAGTTCTCCTCTGTCCTGTGGGGTCGCTATGAATCAGAATCGACTCCTGGCAGCAGGTTTGATTTGGTTTGGTGTTCCTCCTTGGTGGTTCCAGCTTCTCTAGGACAGCTCACCTTCTCTAGTCCATTTTCTGGGTTCCCGCTCCAGCTGGGCAGTCTCCTCTGCCCCGGTTCCCTGCAGGCGGGCTAGGTTCCTGTGCTCTGACACCACCTTTTTCCTCGGCTCCTCTAGCCTTGTTATTAAGGACGATAGCTGCCTCTTTCTAATATCTTCACTGCCTCACTGTTCCTTGTGTGGCATTTCAACTCTTCTAACCCCTTTTTGACAGTTTTTATTGTTGGCTGCTGTGGAGTCAATTCCAACTCATGGTGACCCCATGCATGCAGAATAGAACTGTGCTCCATAGGGTTTTCAAGGCTGTGACCTTGCCAAAGCAAGTCACCAGGCCCGTCTTCCGAGGTTTCTCTGGGTGTGTTTAAACTGCTAACCTTTCAGCTAGTAGTCGAGTGCTTAACCATTTGCATCACCAAGGGATTCTTAGTTCTCTGTATTAAATTCTCTGTTGAAGTATCCTACATGCGATCTGACACAAATGTCTACCCTGCAAAGTTCTTAGGAGGAATAAATCTGTCTAAACTGGTATTTTTCGAATGCAGTCCATTAGTAAGTCATGAAATCCATTTAATGGGTTAAAACCAGCATTTCACAACATAAAAATAACAGAATTTCCATTATATAGAAAATATTTCAGTGCATTGAATGTATTAAGGCTAATCAGTGTTTCATAACCAGTGGTACAAACAGTTAACATGCTTAGCTATTCATATCCACCCAGAGGCACCTTGGAAGAAAAGCCTGGTGATCTGCTTCCAGAAAAATCAGCCATTGAAAATCCTATGGAGCACAGTTCTGTTCTGACACACATGGGGTCACCATGAATTGGAATCTACTTGAGGGCAACTGGTTTGATATTTTGGTTTGTTTCATAATGCTTTTAGTTGTCTGTATGTGTGTATGTAGTATATACCACTTCATGATGTAAAAATATATTTCTTTCTAGCAGCTGGGATAAAAAATTTAAAAAGTTTGAACACCACTGGTCTAAGGTCTCTGGCATATGATAAGCTCTTGGTAATTTGTAGCAACTAATGTTGCCATCTAAGACCATGTCATATAAACACAATCCAGTCAAACAGGACCCAGAGTTTACAGTTCTAAGTCACTTTAGCCCCTTAGCTGGTTCCACATAGTTGAGCCAGGAGGTACTGACATGGCCAAAGTGCTTACTTACATTTGTTTGATTACACATAGACAGGCCCAGCCTGAGTCACCAACCTTGGCTGAAAGAGAAGCCAGCCAGGTTCAAAGAACAGAAACAGTTTTAAAAATAACACTTTATTTTTCTATGAGTCATCACAATCTGTCCCTGCGACATCTTTCTCCTACAGGTGAATACTTGAAAATGGGCAGCTCTCACCTGGGAGAGTGGGAATGGGGCGGAAGTGATGGAATAACACAGCTCCCCAATAGGGCAACTGGGGACCTCTGGCATCCTCTTTTTTTTTCAAAGGTATCAGAGAGCTCACAGATATACCTGCTCGCAGACCACCATGAAACTAGTAAATGACAGATATTATGACTTCCCAACACCTGCTAATGGAGGGACTGAAAAATCACAAGTTATTTTGCCATAGCCGCTGCAGCTGTAAATGGATGCTGTTAGCTGTGGGTTGATGGTAATTGGAAAAGACTAGCAAGAGACTTTATAGCTCCTTGCCCTGATCTACATCATCAGGCAAGGAAACTTAAGTCCAAACGTACATTCTCAAATACACTCAAATCAAAACAGCAAGGGAGCTGATGAATTAACCAGTTAACCAACCAGTTGCCGTTGAGTTGACTCTGACTCATGGTGACCTCACATGTGTCAGAGTAAAACTGTGCTACATAGGGTTTTCAGTGGCTGATTTTTTAAATTATTCACAAGACCTTTCTTCCAAGGCACCTCTGGGTGGACTTGAACCACCAACCATTCAGCTTAACCACCTGTACCACCTAGGACTCATCTGATGAATAGCAAAGACCTATTGGTCATATGGTTTCTCTGCTTCCTGGCCTCTAAGGCCTACCCAGGGCACCCCCTGGGGTTGAGGGCAACCCTCCCAGGCTCACTCAGGCTGACATGATAGCTTGGTGGGTAGGGGCACTCATCTAGGTGCTGATTTTGAGTATTTATAGTGACAAGAAAAATACCTATTTCTTTGACTGTACTACAACCAAAAGATCAGCAGTTCGAACCCACCAGCTACTCAATAGGAGAAAGATGTGGCAGTCTGCTTTGGTGAAGACTACAGCCTTGGAAATCCTATGGGGCAGTTCTGCTCTGTCCTGTAGGGTCTCTATGAGTTGAAATCGACTCAGCGGCCATGCGTTTGGTTTGGACTTTACTACAGTAATGTTTGCCAAAGTCGGGTGGCAGAGAAAATGAGCAGAAATGGTTAAAACTGACCTAGTCCTCACATGTGCCGGACGCTGTTCTGGGTACTTGTGCCGGTGCTGTTGTTGTTAGCTGCTGTTGAGTCGATTCGGACTCTCATTAATTGCTTTATTTAATCCTCACAACAACCTTATAGGGTGGGTACTCTTATTAACCTCGTTTCTCAGTTTAGGAGATAGATTGGGATGGCAAAAACTTGCCTATAGTCACACAATCAGTTCGTAGTTGAGCCAAAATTTAGACGAGGCAGTCTGGCTGCGGAGTCCAGAGGGCCCACATTCTGATTTTCCTAGTAACCAACTTTTCTGACTGCTTGGTAAATCAACTGCTCTACAATGTTCTCTTCTCATTTGTAAAATAAATAAGTTGCTCAGATGTTTTAAAGTCGCAGTACCAACCTCCATTTATTTCTTTGTGTACTTAGAATTCTAATTCTATTTAGATTTTACTTTATTAAATTGTGTTTATATTTATCTATGTATATTTTATTGAATTTATTTAATCTAGAAAGTTAATTTTTATTTCAGAGGGATTATATTAATTTATCTAATCTGTTGCCCAAAAATGTTTCAGACAAATCGGTTACTAACTACTTCTCCAGATAATCCAAGTGGAGATACTTCTCTGTGGGTGCACTCCCTAATTAAAGGTGAGAGGGTCTCAAGCCTTGCTGTTATGTCTTTGTTCTCCACCTTTGTTTCCTTCTCCTTTTGTTATGGTTGTTAGGTGCTGTCGAGTTGGTACCAACTCAATAGCAACCCTGTGTACAACAGAACAAAACACTGCCCAGTCCTGCGCCATCCTCACAATCGTTCCTATGTTT
>NW_004444045.1:2976692-2992422 GCF_000243295.1 Trichechus manatus latirostris
GACGAAGTCTCACCATCCTCGCTTTTAAAGAGCACCCCGGCTATACTTCTTCCAAGACAGATTTGTTCGTTCTTCTGGCAGTCCGTGATATATTCAATATTCTTCGCCAACACCGTAATTCAAAGGCATCAGTTCTTCTTAGGTCTTCCTTATTCATTGTCCAGCTTTTGCATGAGTATGAGGCGATTGAAAATAACATGGCCTGGGTCAGGTGCACTTAGTCCTTAAAGTGACATCTTTGTTTTTATTTCCTCCTATCTGCCCTAAAACTGCCTTTCATCTTTCACTACCTGAGGAGAACTCCAGGAAGCCTTCTAAATCGCAGAGTTTGGCACACCAGCCCCAAAAGGAGTGCTGAGTCAGAGGGTGTGACTAGGATTCTGCATAGGTCTGATGGGATTCATATATTATAGTGATATGTGGAGGAGATCCTTGAGGAGGAGAGAAAGTGTACAACACTGAACAATGTTTCTAATTAAGAGGAGTGTAAGGTCAAGGTCAGAGAGAACCACCCTTCTGGATGGAGCACTCCACCACCTGATGAGATGATTAAATGTCATGCAAGCAAAAAGTAAATGTTTATTCCAGGCCAGGTGCTTGGACTATACAGAACTATATTAAGCATGAATAAGTGGTTTGATTGGCTCACCTTTGTTCAACTGTTAGTATTTTTCTCCTAAGTGGCTGTCAGAATCTTTGTGTTTCCCTTGTAACAGCTGGATCATAAAAACATAAACTGCTCTTAAAATGCTGAGAATAGGGATCTCACTTTAGACTTCCTGCTTTCATTCCTCAAATTCGTATTCGAGTGGTAGGAGAGAAAAAGCTAAAGCATGCTACTCTACCTGGCTTTTCTGTCAGTGTTATCAATATTAATATAATCATATTTTATAACTTGTTCTGTATTTTAAGTATTGTTTTCATTTTTCTCCCAAAGATGGACTCCTGGGCTGACCCTGTGTGAACTTAATATAACCTGTGAAATTACCCAACTACAGTATTTATCTATATTCTAGTCTCTATGGGATATCTGAAGTGATACGTGACTATCTCCCAAAGAGCCTTCATGTTAACATGGGAATCAGAGGTCAACTTGACATTCTGGTCACATCTGTCTCCACAATTCTTTTCCTTTTGTGATTTGGTTGTTGTTTGATTTGCTTTCCAGGCATTTTAAAAAAAGAATGTACTACTTATTAACCCATCTACTTGAGATGGTTTGGACAGAAAACTATATCATGCCATCAGAATTGCTATTCCATCAATGCCAGAGTAGCCATGACCTCGTGCCCATGTTATCCTCGGCTGTTTCTTTCTCCATTTCTGGTCCTCTGCATCAGGTTGTTGTTCTTAGATGCTGTCGGGTAGGTTCCGGCTCATAGTGACCCCATGTACAACAGAACAAAATGCCGTCTGATCCTGGGCCATCCTCACGATTATTGTTATGCTTGCAGCCACTGTGTCAATCCATCTCTTTGAGGATCTTCCTCTTTTTTGCTGACCCTCTACTTTACCAAGGATGATATCCTTCTCCAGGAACTGGCCCCTCTTGATAACATGTCCAAAGTAAGTGAGACAAAGTCTTGCCATCCTCCCTTCTAAGGAGCATTCTGGCTGTACTTCTTCCAAGACAGATTTATTAGTTCTTCTGGCAGTGCATGGTATATTCAGTTTTTTCAGAAGTAGACCGCCAGTTCCTTCTTCCAAGTCTGTCTTAGTCTGGAAGCTCTGCTGAAACCTGTCCACCATGAGTGACCTTGCTGGTATTGGAAATACCGGTGCCCTAGCTTCCAGCACCACAGCAACACACAAGCCACTACAGTACAACAAACTGACAGACAAGTAGTTGTCTGCATCTGGTGGTTACCAGAAAATACAAGTTACTCAGTTTTAAAATTCATGATTAACTCAGACATTGTGACATTTAGTGACTCATAGTATTTGTTTTGAAGACAGTATGAGGAATAAAGAAGCACAATTTTTAATTATAATAAATATGAATTAGTATTCTTTTATGTATTCAAGTTTCACACCATAAATTGAGAGTACTCCTTCAGAATAATCTTAGCCTGGTTCAGTGAGAAGTTTTGAAATTTGTTTTCTAGCAAAGTATTTTCCCAAAGTATGTCCACAGAACGCTATTTCCAAAATAGACTTCTTGAAAAAAGGTTTTGCAGTGAAATACATTTAAGAAACCTTGTAAAATCTTTTTCCTTCCATAAACATCTCCCCCCTCAAAAAAAAACAGAAAACCCATTGCTATTTAGTCAATTCTGACTCATAGTGACCCTATAGGATGGAGTAGAACTGCCCCATAGGGTTTCCTAGGCTGTAATCTTTACAAAAGCAGACTGTCATATCCTTCTCCTGTGGAGCCGCTGAGTGGTTCAAACCGATGACCACCAGGACTCCTTCCAGAGAGCTTAGCCTGCTCTAAATAACACTGGTTGGTATGATGTCATGGTTGACAAGTTGAAAGGCCTGGGTTAAAATCCTTTACTTGCCATTTACTAGTGATGTGTCCCTCGGCAATTTACTGAATCTTTCTGAGCCTCATTTTCTTCATATTTAAATTAATATTCAATCATGGAGTTGTAACAAATAAATTAGTCTCTATATCAACTCTGGAATCCTGGTGGCTTAGTGGTTAAGAGCTTGGCTGCTAACCAGAACGTCCGTAGTTCGAATCCACCAGCGGCTCCTTGGAAACTCTATGGGGCAGTTCTACTCCATCCTACAGGGTCGATATGAGTGGGAATTGACTAGACAGCAACAGGTTTGGTTTTAGTTTATATCAAGTCTTATTTCTTGTTACTTATTCCATTCTAGTGAATAAATTGTGCTTCTTACAGTTGCCCCACTGTTTTAGATACATATGCTGTAGTATTATGAAAACATGTTTAAAGAAATGCGTCTTAGGTATCTTTAGTGTTTCCACATTTATATTAGAGAACTTTCAGATTTACGTTTAATGACTTTTTAAAACCATATGTAAAATGAAAGACTATCAGTTTTGGAATCATCTGAGAAGCCTGGATGAAAATGCTCATTTGATTACTAGCTGTGTCGCCTCTAGAGCCTCAGATTTAGCCTCAGTAATTTCAGAATAATAATAGTCCGTATTCAGAATGGTGAAGATTAAGATCAAGTCTAAAAGTCTGTGAAATCTCCTTGCTTTCCTTGGTTTCACTTCTTCCCCAAATAGACTTCCAAATGGAGCACTTTATTCGTTCCTGCAGGACTGTAACTGCCTTCTCTGCAAATGTTAGAAATGAACAGTAGTAAATGATGACTTGGAATTTCTAGAAAGCAGGTTGGTTGGGTTTTTTTTGGTGTGTGTATGGGGTGTTTGTGTGTGTGTTTATTATAATGCTGTATTACAGCTCGTTCTCCCAACAGGCCTGTGGATTTGGGGCAGTTTCTGAGGGAAGAAGTTGGTCTGTTACTTTACTTCTAGGAGAGAGAGGATAAACATTGGTTGCACTGCCTAACCAGGCAGGTGATGGTCACAGAGTGGACCAAAAAAGAGGCTAATTTTGTTTTGGGAGAGAAATGTTGTAGATGATATAATTGTCTCTAGTGCAATTAGCATCCCTTTGGATGTTTCGTCTCAGACAGGGCAGGGCATAAACTCTGCAGGAGGGGCCTTGCCCTTAGAAGACACACGGGCGAACAGCATTTAGACTCCACACCAACTTCACCTGCTGGGATTTCACTTATTATGGAAGTAAAGATTCCAGCCCATTAGCATCTCATACCCCTTATGTCATAGAAGGGCTGCAGTGGTTATACATTGCACTAATTATATACCAAGGGGCCCTGGTGGTGCAGTGGTTAAAGCAATCGACTGCTAACTGAAAGGTCAACAGTTCAAAACCACCAGCAGCTCTGAGGGAGAAGGATGTGGCAGTTTGCTTCTGTAGAGATTTACAACCTTGGAAACTCTCTGGGGTCGCTATGAGTCGGAATTGACCCGACGGCAGTGGGTTAAGTATATACCACTTGATGTAATCTGTTGATGTACAAAAATATGCAAAGCATATTACTCCCTGCATAGACTTTTTAGTAGGGAGAAGAAAGGCAAAATCATTGAGAAACAACAAGTAAAATTGTGTTTAAAATTAAGGATTTTATTGTTTGTTTGCTTCTTTCATTATAGTGTCTACATAATGTTAATGCATTTTAACTCAACTCAATGGCAGCCAACAACAACATCACATTTAGCGCTTGAAGAACACTGGGGCTTACGGGTTTATTTGTTGCTAGGTGCTCCCTTTGCAAATTCACTTACATGGATCATTTTAACTGTTTTGTTTTTCTCATTTTTTTTTAACCTTCCCTTTGTAAGGTGAATCACAAAACCTCAGTTTAATAGGGTATTCCAGTTAATCTTCTACGTTATTGTCAATCTGAATTCCCTTTTTCTTTTGACCTTTGTGGTGATAAGTCCTTCTCGACACTATTGAGCCCCTTTTCTGCTTTATTAAGAAAAAAATATTGGGTTATATTTCATTCTTCATGGCTGAAAATTTTGGAGCATTATTTTCCTTTTTTTAAAAAAATAGTTTTGGAACATAAACTATTTTGAGAATATAGTAAGAGCTATGAATAATCTCAGAAATTACTAATCCCTGATATGTAGATATGTAGAGGGAAATCCTGATATCAGTATAGATAGACACAAAATTTTATATGCAATTTATATACCCCTGCAGCCTACCTAGGTACCATGGAAATAGGGTGTTAAGAATGCCTGGCATAGAGTATTTTAACATTATTATTCTAAAACATTTGTCCTTGTGGCATAAAAATATTGATAGAAAACCAAGGATTTGGCAAAATTTACATTCACTAAGGTATATGTGGAGCCCTGGTGGCACAGTGGTTAAGAGCTGTGGTGAGCTATGGCTGCTAACCAAAAGGTCGGCAGTTCGAATCCACCAGGCACTCCTTGGGAACCCTATGGGGCAGTTCCACTCTGTCCTACAGGGTCGCTCTGAGTCAGAATCAACTGGATGGCAACCAGTTTGTTGTTGGTGTTGTTGTTGTTGTTTAAGGCATATGCCAAGGAAGTTACTTGTTCACTAGTTCCTTTGTTATAATCCATCTTATTGATTTGCCTTTTTCTTTAAAAAGTAGAATATCAAAAGAGTAAGGCTGCTTAATCAAAGGTTCTGGGAAGTTAATTCTAAATAGGTAAGAATTTTCTACTTTAAGAGCTCTTCTCAGTATCCTTTGAACTCAGCATGTGGACATAAATTCCAGACGTTTTCCTTAATTTCTCAAAATAAAAAACAAATAGTTAAAAGCAGAAACAAACAAGAATACCAAATGTCCTGTATTTTTTGCTAGCTGAAAGTATAGTCCCTCCTTTCTCTGGACTACTGGTTCTCAGTGGAAGTGGTACTGCTCCCAAGGGGGCTTTGGAGAGTTGTGAGGATGTTGATGGTTGTCACAATGCCAGGAGGTGCTAAAAATAGCTGCTTAGGTGATCAGAGTCAGGAATGCCAAGAAGACTTTTTTTTTTTTGGCATCGCTCACACTTGGTAACCTCCCCCAGGACATGTGTGTATGTGAAAAATCTATTCAGAATCATTGAGCTAGATTAAACATCATCTTACAAATAAACACACACATAATTTTCATAGTGTTAATGTACTCTGCATTTTTCAAGCGTGCACTGGCATATACGTTAACGAAAGATTGTCTTTTTATTCATTTAAGAACTTTACTAAGAGTGGTTTTCCATTTTGGAAATTCATGCCAGGGACAGCAATGGTCTTCATGGTATTTGACTCACCAAGAGAACGCACCTGTATCCGTGTATGTTTGTAAATATCAGTTACACAGCGATACCATGTATACATATAAGGTTTTCAGTACTCCATTATGCTTTCTTATATAGTTATCCTAAGTAGTTAAGAGCTCGGCTGGTAACCAAAAGGTCAGCAGTTCAAATCCACCAGCCTCTCCTTGGAAACTATGGGGCAGTTCTACTCTATCCTGTAGGGTCGCTATGAGTTGGTTTGTTTCTTTTGAAGTATTTACATACCGAAATAATATTGTTTATTATAATTTTATCGACTATATAATATATACTTATAATTTTAAGTATAAATTATAATTTATTAGAATTTTATACAGTAAAATCTGTGAAAGCTGGAACCTGTGTAAGGCGGAAACCTGTCAGAGAAGGAAAACACAAATATGTTCCCCTAAAACAAGCGATAGAGAAGTGGTAAGACTGCACCCTGTCAAAGGTGGAAACCTTGCAAGACTCGGAAAAACAAGCTCTCACAGGTTTCACTGTAATTATTTATTATAATAGTATATCAAGCTGTTGGACATTTTAAAGGTAAAGGGAATATCATGTAAGTCAAAGTTACTTTGAGAAAAATGCTGTCAGGCAAAGTTTTAATCTCCTTGGCCTTTTCACCACTTGCCAAAGAAAACACGCTCTGATTCTGGATTTTTATAGTTATTCAGAGCCATGTTGTTAAAGGGGCAAATGAGTTAGTACCTTCTCAGAGCTGAGCTCAAAGGGGAATTTCGACTATTGACTGGCAAAATAAAATACTGGACATTTATTTTCTTTTGTTCTCAATACGATCACCTGTGAAACATCCTTAAACCAAAGAATATATGTATTTATGAACAGAAGTTGGAATATTTAAATTTGTTTTCTCTCTTTTGCCTTCATTCCAGAAACCCTCCATAGTGCAAGTTGAATATAATGAAATTTTACATACATGACATGTGGCAACCTAATTCGGTATAAGCTAGGGAACCTGGCAATACTTTAACTTCAAAGCTCTTTGTATTTCATTCATTCGTTACTTTTCCTCCTTTCAAAGCATTCTTTTAGCCATGCACAAAGTTTGAATAATGACAAAGCAAATCCGCAGAGCCAAAAATAGTGTTTCAATATTTCCACTCAGTTAGCTGGTACTTCCTGATGAGTATCCAGTGTACTCAATGCTCTCAGAGACAATCCTCAAAGCCTGGAATTAGTTGGAGTCTCAGTTTGGCGAAAGGCCTCGGTTGACACCCCCTTGTACTGTCATCACCCTTTGTTGCCCTGGGCCATTCACTGTATCTATAAAGTGAATTTTTACCCACTATTTTCAGTTAGTCACCCTATCCTATTAACTCGTCCATTTTAGTAAACCTCTAACCCCGTCTCCTATATTTCAAAAGCTACAGTTATTACCCTACCACAAAAACAGTTAAGATTTCTTGGGTGCTCACCATGTGTGCTATAACCATCAAAGTGCTTTATGGGCATTGCCTCCTTTAATTATCTTAACAATCTATGAGATAAACTCTATTATTATCCCCATTCTACAGATAAGAAAATGGAAACGCAAAAACGTTTGTAGTTTTCATGACTTGTCAAAGGTCACAGGAAAAATCAATCATGCTTTGCTAGGTTTATCTTTATATACTTGAATTGCTAAATTATCTTTCCATGGGGCCTCTAATCTCACTCTTGAGGAATCCTTTCTGTATTCTTTTGACAGATTATGCATAGATCACAGAAGTTATCCAATCCAGCCTCTACCCAGAGTTGACATCACTTCCCTACTTAAAAATATACTATGACAAATCGTGTATAATCTTCTTAGTCTGACATTAAACAACTTCTAATCCATCCTCTCCATTTCTACCTATTTTATTTACTTTTTTGCTGATTCCCATTTAGCTGTTGGCTTAATGGAACGTTCTTCCTACCCACCCAACCACCAGTCTTTCTTTTGTCTATGCACATGTTACCAATCCACAATCTTCTGATGAGAGGGGCCTCCCTTTTTCTGCCATTGAACTGTCTCTCCTCTCCGTCATCAGCCGCAAAAGACCTCCCAACATGTGGTTGTATTATGACTTAGTTTTTAAGTTTTCTTGCAAAATTGTGTCACATAAGATTGTTGAGCCCAGTAAATCTTTTGTGATTTATTGATTAAGGGGTTGCACTCAGTTTGTATGTTGAGGTCTCCATTTTGTTGGGAAGATTCAATTCCTCCCTCTTTTCCACTGTGTCCTGTACCTACCTCTATTACAGCCCTTCTTAATTCTTTACATCCCTGTCTCTTCTGGACAGCAAACTCCAGGGCAGGGATCATGACTTGTTCATCCTTGCTTCTTTCAAGAACCGAATTAGTAGATAGTCCATAACTATTTGTTGATCGAATGGAGAAAAAGCTGGAAAACAAACTCCAGAGCCTCTGTGTTTTATATACCCAGGGCTTCGAACTGGTTTGTTCTGGTTCAGACTCCTGCTGAGAATTTGCATTTCCAACCCAGATATACTGAATCAGAATCTACGTTGTAACAAGGTCCCCAGGTGACTCTTATGTACAATAAATGTTGAGAACCACTGCTCTACTAGGAAGGGGCCCTGGTGGTACAGTGGTTAAAGCCATCAAACCAGAAGGTTGGTGGATCGAAACCATCAGCAGCTCTGAGGGAGCAAGATGTGGCAGTCTGCTTCTGTAGAGATTGCAGCCTTGGAAACCCTTTGGGGTCCCTTTGAGTCAGAATTGACTCTATGGCAGTGGGTTTGGTTTTGGATCCACTAGTGATTCTCAGAATTGGTTCCTAACCAGCAGCATTAGCAGGGGTTCAAACTGGAATGAACCGGTTCAAAGCCCTGTATATACCTTGGCTCTGAGTCTTGTGAAGGATAGTGGCTATTCATGAATTACCAACCAACCCCTCTCACTCCTTGTGCAGGTGGTTTGAGATGGTGTGATAGTGTGTAACCACTTTATCCACCTTAAAATGCTATTAGGCAACAGCTATGCCTTGGCGTTAGGGGCTGGAAAGCGACCAATATATAATATCCAACTGCTTTTGCTAGGGGCAGAGAGGGCAAATTTAAGGAGGAAGAATATAATAAGTTGAAATTTGGCCAAGATACAAGGTTAATGTCTCCTCACCTCCCAAAGAATACGGAGGGATCGTTCATCACCACAGCTGTTGGGGTTTTAGAACTTTGTTCTCATCCAAATGACAGTGCTTTGTACAGAAGGCTATTCCCCACGGCTGCCCTAATCAGCGTGTCCTGTATAGGCCAAATTTGCCCTGGCTGTCTCTATCTAAGTGGTGACTCAAGCCCATGGAAAGCCCTTCATTCACACAATGACCCAGCCCATGGTGGCACTGATTCCTGAAGCTGAAGACTTGGAGAAGGAGCCTGATTTTCCATCCCACTGATTGTTGTTTTCAGTACGAGTGTTTACCTCTTCAGTTTTCCCTCTGCCAAGTACAAATCAGTATATTTCCAACATCCCATGTTTTAACTGTGCATTGCCGGCTTCCACTGTTTCTCTTCAATAAGCATGCAGCTATAGATATTGCTTTTCAACTGATGGGGAGAAAATCCAGCACTTCTAGCCCCTGCTGAGAATTTGCGTTTCCACCCCAGATATACTGAATCGGAATCTACAGTTTAACAAGATCCCCAGGTGATTCTTATGTATAATAGATTTTTGAATCACTGCTCTACTAGCGGTTCTCAGAATTGGTCCCTAACCAGCAATATTAGCATCATCTGGGAACTTGTTAGAAATGCAAATTCTCAACAGGGCTTCAAACCAGAAGGAACCATTTTCTAAGCCCTGAGAAAATCTTCAAGGAGGAGATTGACTGCATCTGACATCTCTAAATCCTCCACAGCTGTCTCCTGTTAGGTCACCAAAGAGACCTGCCCAGAGGAGATGCTTCAGATAAATGAACACTCTATGACTGATTGGGTTTGGTCCCAAACGTAGATGTAGCTTCCTGGCTCCAGGAGAAGGGCAAGGCCATATAAGATCAATTTAGGATTCCTTTGCCTCTTCTGCTGAAGGCCTAAAATGTAGGCTGAGTATCTTGTTTCTTAGACCCTTCTTCCTAGACTTGGACTTGGCTTTGGCCTTCTGTATTTTACCTCTTTGACTGCAACAAGAAGCACAGAAAGAACAGGCTTAGGAAAGTTTTAGCCTAAACCAAGCCCTCCATGTCTTCCTTTGTCATGGTCACAGCACTGGGTGTAGTAGGCTTTCCAAAGGACCTTCCAAGACAGGGTGGCTTCAACCCTTTCTCATCACATTGTCGACCTGAGGAGAAAAGAAAATATCCAAAAGAAAAATATAGTTAGATGAGGAGAAGAGAGCTTTATTTTCTTTCATTCTGCCTGACCCCTCCATAGATTGTGGGTTCTTACTCCATTTCTGAGCTTCTCTTCTTCTGCTGTAGTGTGTGCATGAATTGATGTGCGTGTGTGTGTGTGTGTGTGTGTATACAAATTCACAAACATGAAGAGATCTTGGGCTTTCCTAGAGGTGATAATATGCCACTGATAGAGTGTTTACAGGGAATGAAGGCTTCTGTCATTCTGAATCTTCCCATGAGTTCCCAAAGGTGAAAATGAGGGGACACTCTGTCTCTTCCCCTGCTTAGTGGCTGCATCTAGGTCTAAACAATGGGATGGGGAGACTGTTTAAGAACATTTCCTATGCCTTTCCCTTTATCTACCCCACCAATTTTTGATAGTTCACCTAGTAAACCAAAAACCTGTTGCCGTCCAGTTGATTCCGACTCATAACGACCCTAGAGGACAGAGCAGAACTGCCCCATAAGGTTTCCAAGGAGTGGCTGGTGGCTTTGAACTGCTGACCTTTTGGTTAGCAGCCAGAGATCTTAACCACTGCACCAACAGGGCTCCTCACCTAATAAGGCACATACATTTTAGAATAATATAGTCAGGAGTAATGCCATGAGAAGATTGTTCTTTCTCCTAGTCCTTGCCTTGTAATATTTGTGGCTGAGCAGAAGTGTCACGGAGCTAATGTTAAATGAGGTGTTTTCCTCCACTTGGTGGAGCTGTGCGCATATGTGCCAGCGGGGAAAAGGAAGTGAGTCCTGCTGGGCTGTCTACTCCAGCTGTTGGGGATTGAGCAATCTTTCCAGCGCATCATCCTGGCTTTACGCAGCAATGCCTTCCCCGTGATGGCAGTAAAATTTTAATTAGTGGGCAATGTGCATTCCCGTGTAATGGAGCGCACACATGGCAGGAAGTTAAGAGGACACGTTTGCAGTCCTGCTTTCATTGTCAACCAGCTGTGTGATTCTGGGCAAATGGCTTCATTTTGCTGTGCCTCAGTTCTTGAAGAGGTAGGAAAACCAAACTCTTTTTGCTGTCGATTCCAACTCATAGCGACCCTATACGACAGATTACAACCACCCCATAGGGTTTCCAAGCAGCAGCTGGTGGATTTGACCTGCCAGCCTTTTGGTTAGCAGCCAAGCTTTTAACCACTGTACCACCAGGGCCCCTGAATAGGTAGAGAGGGTAGAGTGGGGTGTAATCCCTGTTCTACTTACCTGTAGAGGTTGGTGGAAGCTTAACATAAAATTAGATGTGGAATGCTTGGTGAACGTAGATTCTATCCATTTTCCCAATGTACAGTCTGCCTTTGTCTATTTTTTCTCATTTCCAATCTATTTACCAGACCACAACCAGAATGATCTTTCCAGTGCAGTCCTGATCATATCAATCCCCTGCTTAAAACCATAAATACATCTCCCTCTCATAGATTAAGTCTCAGCTCCTTAAGTGGTTTACAGAACAGTTGCCATGGAGTCCATTCTGACTTATGGTGCCCCCATGTTGTCAGAGTCGAACTGTGCCCTTAACAGAGGTGGATTAACCAGTAAACACGGTATGCACCAGTTTACATTGAGCAAGGTCCTACGAGCTTAATTGTATTTACTTGCTAATCTGTGGTGAGCAATTTCAAATGGGATTCACCACATCTTTGGCGTGGTGGGGGACAGGTGAAATTGTGCACTGCAGATTGGTGGGAAGGCATAATTGGGCCAGTGAGTACCTTGCTTATTGAGTAATCTGGCCCTGGCTCTGTAGCGTTTTCAGTGACTGATTTTTTCAGAGGTAGATCAACAGGCCTTTCTTCTCAGGTGTCTCTGGGTGGATTCAAACCTTCAAGTATTCAACTAGCAGCTGAGCGTGTTAACTGTTTGCACCACCCAGAGACTCCAAGCCCTTCACAATATGCCCCCTTCATCTTTGGCTGATGTCGTCTCTCTCCTGACACACGGGGAGTGCACCGAAAGTGCCAGCCTTGTCTCTTGCTTCTTATATTTTTCACACGTGGTTGCCTGTGTCTGGAACAAGCGTCCTCCCATTCCTCTCTGGGCTAACTCCTACTCATCATCCAGACTGCAGCATAGATGGCACTCTCAGCAGGGAGGCTTTCCTGCCCCTCTCTTAGGAGCCTCTGATTGTGCTACCACATCACTCTATCCTGTTCCCAGATAATGCTTTATCTGATTGTTTCTCCTCCATAAAGCCACAGTCATCATCTGTATAACTGAATATTGTACCCCTAGCATCTGGCATAATCTCAATCTCATCAAAAGTGCTCAAGAAGTAATTGTTGGATGACCAGTTGGATGGGTAAACTAATTAATATAAGTTATGGACAGAAAAGGAGCCCTGGTGGCACAATGGTTAAAGCACTTGGCTGCTAACCAAAAGGTCGGCCATTCGAACCCACCAACTGCTCCAAGGGAGAAAGATGTGGCAATCTGCTTCCATAAAGAAGATTTACAGCCTTGGGAACCCTGTGGGGCAGTTCTACTCTGTCCTGTACGGTCCCTGTGGGTAAAAATTGACTTGATGACAGTGGGTTTGGTTTTGATTATGGACAGAAAAGACAATGATATAGACAGATAGATCTAACCAATATGCTTGCTTAAGTAAGGTATTTTGTGTGTGTGTGTACATATACATGCATCTATTATTTTATATTGTGCAAAAAACTTGAAGGCTAATTATTCCAAACAAGAATATTATATAATTTGTCTGAAGACATCTGCCTTTTTCAAGTGTAAATTTTTTTGGATGACAAGAAATTATTTCTTTGACAATGTTCAGAATTCTAAATTATGCTACTCTATCTCCATGTAAATTCTATATTTCTGTTATTGAAGAAGTTAAAGACTTTGAGATTGGTGCTAGTATTAGTCATCATTAAAATACAGCACTTTTACTTCATCATTTACTCAGACTTCCAAATTAAGGGGAGCTCTGTGTTTAGACTTTTTTTTTTTTTTTTTGTCAATTTCCTTTCTTCAGTCCTGTCATCTGTCCTTTAGTTCCCTTTCCGTGCAGATGAGTCACGTACACACTAAGTCTTTCCCTAAAACACAGATTATGAAAAGCAGTTAGATGGGAAAAAAGATGATCTGCTAAATTATGCCTGAATTTATAGCAGTTAACAGTGATGAACTCAAGCAGAAAATTTCATAAAAATCTCAGATAAAGTACATTTTTACTGACTTACATTGGGTAAAAGGAACTGGGATAGAATTATTTTTTATTCTTCTGTAATTAAAAACTTTGAAAGTCCTGCATTTGGGAAACTATTTAGTAAGCCTCTCCTCTTCTCTAATATTCATTGGAATTAGTTGTAATATTTGGTCAACATTTGGCTCCAGGTATGACCCAAGAGGTCTGTGCTTGATTTGTTTTAAGCTGAAAACAAACCAACAAACAAAACCCGTTGCCATGGAGTAGATTCCGACTCATACCGACCCTATAGGACAGAGTAGTACTGCCACATAGGATTTCCAAGGAGCAGCTGGTGGATTCAAACTGTCGAACTTTTGGTTAGCAGCCGAACTCTTAATGACTACACCACCAGGGCTCCTGTTTTAAGCTTAGAACTGGTAGATCAATTCCTGTAAGAAGCCAGGAGTGAATAATCTTTCATATTCATATGAACAGTAATCTATACTTTACACGAATTTTTCTAACTTTTCAGAGAATGTGGGTGCCTATCTCAGACAAAGGGGGTTGTAGGTTAATAACTGACCACTGTGCCCTTTCAAATCCCATCCCTTTGAATTGTTTGACTTAGAGTTTCAGATTAATTTAGCCAAACACCAGCCTTATCGCTTCCCAACTTTCCCTAAATATTTGTGTCTGAGTGTTTTAGGAATGGAAAAGATGTTGAGAGAAGGCAAGGAGGTTGAGGGAGGATGGCCTTCAGGTCATTGCATTGCTTCAAGGCAGTTTGCAGATCGATCGTATTTTAAAAATCTAAACTGGAGCCTTGGCACAGTGGATAAGAGCTTGGCTGCTAACCAAAGGGTCAGCAGTTCAAATCCACTAGCCACTCTTTAGAACCCTTTGGGAGAGTTCTACTCTGTCCTACAGGGTTGCTGTGAGTTGGAATTGACTCGACAACAATGGGCTTGCTTTTTGGATCTAGGGTAGGAGTGTACATCCATGTAAGCACACCACCATATGGCAATAGGCAGAGCTACTAAGCACCACATATAATGAAAAAGGAAGATTAACTAATGTCATGGATTGAATTGTGTCCCCCCAAAATATCTGTCAACTTGGCTAGGTCATGATTCCTAGTGTTGTATGATTGCCTACCATTTTGTCATCCGATGTGATTTCCCTATGTGTTGTAAATCCTATCACTGTGATGTAGTGAAATGGATTAGTGGCAGTTATATTGATGAGATTACAAGATTAGTGTCTTAAACCAATCTCTTTTGAGATATAAAAGAGAGAAACGAGCAGAGAGACATGGGGACCTCATACCACCAAGAAAGCAGCACCAGGAGCAGAGCACATCCTTTAGACCTGAGGTTCCTGCGCAAAGAAGCTCCTAGACTAAGGGAAGATTGATGACACGGACTGTTTTAGGCTGGGTTCTCTAGAGAAGCAAAAGCATGAAGAATGAAGAGAAAGCTGGGGTTTGATGAGAATGGAGAGGGAAGCAAGGCCAGATAATGGGGGCTTCTTAGCCAGGCTAAGGAGTTTTCATTTTAAGTGCAACAGAACACATTGGAGGAGATTATGCCAGGGAGTAATGAGACTTGACTTACATTTTTAAAAGATCCTCTGATTGCTGTGAGGAAAATGGATTATATGTAACCAGGATAGAAACAGTTAGGAAACCCATCAGGAGATTATTACTGTGGTCCTGGTGAAAGATGATAGTGGCTTGGACGTGGTGGTGTTAGCAGAGATACAAAGGAGATTTTGAACATGTTTTAAAGGCAAAGGAAGCAAGATTTGCTAATGAATTGGCTTACGGGGGTGGGAACAAAGGAACTAGGGAATTAAAGGATAATTCCTACATTTTCAGCTTGAGCAACTGTGTAGATGGTGTTAATATTTACTAAGATGGGTAAGACTGGGAGAAGACTTGAATGAGAAAATTAATAGTTCTATTTTGACCACGTTCACATTTTGAGATGCCTAGTAAATATCTAAATGGAAACACCAAGTGAGCAGTTTGTAAAACTAGTCTTTAGTTCTTGGGTGAAATTGGGAATAAAAACCAAGTTTTGTGATGTTTAAGATCCTGGTGGGACAAACAGTTAAATGCTCAACTACGAACCAAAAGGTTGGCAATTCGAATCCACCCACAGGTGTCTCGGAAGAAAGGCCTGCGATCTGTTTATGAAAGGTCACAGCCATGAAAACCCTACTAAGTACTCCATACACACAGGGTTGCCATGTGTTGAAAACAACTTGATGGCAAGTTGTATTGTGCCCAGCTGCTATCTGAAAGGTTGGTGGTTTGATTCCACCCAGAGGCATCTCAGAAGAGAGATCTGGTGATCTACTTCTGCAAAATTTGTCATTGAAAATCCACGAGTCTGAATTGACCTGACAGCAGCTGGTGGTGGTGGTGGTATTGGT
>NW_004444045.1:2992522-3016010 GCF_000243295.1 Trichechus manatus latirostris
GGTGGTGGTGGTGGATATAACATGGATAGTATTTAAAGCAGAGGGATTGGATGAGATCATCTAGAGAGATAGGAAAAGAGAAGGGAGCCCTGGACAGAGCCTGAGACCACTCTTAACATTTGCAGACTAGGAGAGGAAGAGGAGCTAACAAAAGAAACTAAGAAAGAGCAAAAGTGAGGTAGAAGAAAACCCAAGAGCACACGGTGTATCATGCAGGGATGGTTATGAGGATGTTTGAGGAAAGAGAAGGTTGAAATAGTCACCGATGAGAGTGAGAAACCCAACAGCAGACAAGGTGGTGTGGGGAGATGATTCTCTGTGGGTCTCTCACATTGTTGTACATCTTACAGATAGAGACAGACTCCCTTGGTTCTGGACTCTCTTTCCAAGGCTGTATGGATAGTCTTTGGAGATAGAGATGCTGCCTCCCTCTAGATCAAAAGGCATGTGTGTTTACTGTCCAGTACGATAATGTTTCCCTCTGGGGCAAAGGTCAGACAGGCTTACTGCCACTATAAAAAATTTGGGTTCCCTAAGCTCAAAGTTCCTTTCCCGTAAAACAACCCACTGGGGTGTGCAGGTGTCACTTGGTCTGTTTCACATTGCCCTTTGGAGATTGAGACTGGAGCCAGCACAAATGCTGACCTCTCACTACTGCTGCTGGCGTAATATAAAGTCCTTTGTCTCTCACCAACAAGTCTCATGCCTCCTGCCAGCACCCATGGAACTCTAGCAGGCTAATTTGTTAGTTTGCAAGTAGGGTAGGGGAAAATCTCAGACCCCTCGTGGTTCTCCACAAATGGTAGACAGTGCCACTTGTTCATTTGGGATTTGTGGTTATGGTGGCGTGTTTTTTTCTAGCAATATTCAGTGGCTCTGATGCAGGCATGGTAGGCAGATGGGTTTAAACCTCAGATATTTAATAAGTAGCTTATTGTATAGCTCTTTTCGGATACAGATAGTCCCCCATTACTGGGCTATGCAGACCCAGAATGATCAGTATTGAACACTGTAGGTTGAAGTGCTGGTAAATATGGAAGCATACTTAGATATTTCTAAGAAGTACTAAGTGGTAAATGCTTTACTGAATCATTTGTCACAACTAAATCTTATTTTCTTATGTTTACCCACCCCAAAAAAATACCCCACTGCCCTCGAGTCGATTCCAACTCATAGCTGTCCTATAGGACAGAGTAGAACTTACCTATAGGGTTTCCAAGACTGTAAATCTTTACAGAAGCAAACTGACACGTCTTTCTCCTATGGAATGGCTGGTGGGTTTGAACCTTCGACCTTTTGGTTAGCAGTCAAGTGGTTTAACCACGGCGCCACCAGGGCTCCTTGTTCTTATGTTTAGATGACATAATTAATGTTAATGAAATGGGCCTTAAGTGATATCTTAATATCAGTAGTACGTGACTAAACCACAGGCTATGAACTGTACTTAATAATAATAATTAGTAACGCAGCTTACATTTTCAGAGCATACAGAAAGGTAGCTACATATTACAGAGGCAGGTATTCTAGTTGCTGATTTATTAGGTTGAGAATCGATAAACATGGGTTTGGGTTTTTTTTAATATCATTTCTATCATGAATTGTTAATTGAATTCAGGAAAGTTCCTTTACCACCTGATTGCTAGTTTCTCTCTTTATAATACAAGGATATTATCCCTATGGAACAGTTAAGAAGATATTTGTCCATAAAGCAATTTAGTGGCCTGTCATTGTTTCTGTGCATATGTGCACGTGCATGCATATATAATGTGCCATGGGATTCCAAGTATTTGACATTCTGTTTTATTTACAGACAGCTGTACAAAGGGAGAGCCATGTGCAAATCCAGTCTCTGGTTCTAGGTTTATTCCTCCTGTCTTCCTCTCCTCTCTCCATTACATCCCTTGGTGTACACCAACATCCTCATTTCTCAACTTCTGGTTGGCTCATCTCCATTTAGGGATCAGAAATTGCTTCCCCTTCCTTCCTACAGTCTGTGTGCTGCTATAGACTGGTAAGCATTTACACAATTCTAGGCTGAGCCCCCTCATTCATTTGTAAGTGTGCAGTCTCTGTGTGTGTGTGTGTGTGTGTGTGTATATATATATATTTTTTTTCTTTTTTTACCAGCAAGGAGCTTTATATTAAAATTGAAGTTTTCTTAGATTTACTGGACACCTAAAGTTTGTTCTTTAGATGTTGAAGGGTCTAGGAGAAGACAATAGAGGCTTTTAATATTGTGGAAGAATATCCAGTGTCGTTGTGGGAGGAAAGAGGGTGCAGGAACCCCTTTAAAGCCCTCTTTCTCCCCAACCCTTGCTTCTTTCCTGTTCTACATATTCAGCGAGTACGCCTGACTTGGCAGAGCCTGCCAGCAGCTTACCCAGCCTCAGTTATGACACAACTGAGTGGATTTCAGCTTCAGGGGCAATGTACCGAGGGAATTGATAGAATATATAATTGTTGCACTGAGGACTGAGAATATGTCTGCGCTCTCTATGGGGGTCCTCCTTTAAGCTCAACACCCAAGAAAGACAGACAGCTAAAGCTCAGCATGGGGTCCCTAAGGCAGGGGAATATAAGCAAACCATTTTCTTCACAGAATGCAGGTTTTAGGATTCCATGTCAAAGCCATGCTGCTGACGGGAACACAGCGTCCCCCCTCTCCAGCGCCTGACATGGTGTCCTTGGCCCATTGCTATGCACAACTCTGATTGCTCAGTCCAGAGCAAGCACGTCACCGAGGCCCTGCCTGGCGGGAGGCTCTCAACAGTTTTTTAAAACAAGATTTGTTGAACCTGATTTTGATTTTCTTATTTCTTTCCTTAAACCTAAGCCAGGCACTTTTTCAAAAGTATTTTTTAAAAAAGCCTGAAACTTTTCCCCTCAACATAGCATAGAAAAAACCCAAACCCGACGTCTTCCAGTCGATTCCAACCCATAGCGACTCTATAGGACAGAGTAGAACTGCCCCATAGGGTTTCCAAGGAGGGGCTGATGGATTCGAAGTGCCGACCTTTTGTTTGGCAGTTGCATCGCTTAACCACTGTCCCACCAGGGCTCCTTATCAACACAGCATATGGGAGCCTTAATATTTTGATCTCAAGGAATCCTTCTGACCACATCTTCGCCCATTCCACACTCATGCAGTCTCCAGACACACCCAAAGAGTTGAGTTTCCTGGAACATAGACCTCTATCATAATCCTGTGTCTGTGTATAAAGCGTTCTCTCTGCTAGACCCATTTCAACCTGGTGAAATCTTAGTCATCGTTTGAGGTCAAGTGTAAATGTCTCTCTGAGGAAATTCCTGTTGACCTCCAGTCCTTCCCCTTCCCACTCCCCAGTGTTTTAGCTTCAGAATAAAGGAGACTTGGGGAGAAAATTTGCTTAATGACCTGGCAGATGAACAGAGAGTGGAATGGGAAATGGAATCACAGAGCAAATCCTTCTCTTGCTGAGTAGTAAAACAAGATGAAAAGGAATCCCATATTTCGCTTGATGAGTCATAAATTATCATGAAACAAGATATTATGAGACTTTAGCCTCTGACAAAGTAACCAATGTGGAAAAGAAATACCAATTTTATATACAGTCAGCCTTCCGTATCTGCATGTTCTGCACAAGCAAATTCACCCAACCACAGATCAGAAATATTTGGGAAAAAAATACCAGAAAGTTCCAAAAAGCGAAACTATTGTAACAACTATTTACATAGCATTTACATTGTACTAGATATTATAAGTAATCTAGAGATGATTTAAAGTATATGAGGGGATTTGTATAGATTATATGCAAATACTATGCCATTTTATATAAGGGATTTGAGCATCTACAGATTTGAGTATCTGAAGGGGGTCCTGGAACCAATCCCCTGTGGATACCGAGGGACAACTGTACATACAGATTATAGAAATATATGAGGCATGCTTTTTATAAAATGTAGAAGCCAGTACAGTAGGCATGCTAATATGTATCAGTTTTTATGGACGTATATGAACCCTGGTGGCATAGTGGTTAAGTGCTACGGCTGCTAACCAAAAGGTCGGCAGTTTGAATCCACTAGGCGCTCCTTGGAAACTCTATGGGGCAGTTCTACTGTGTCCTGTTGGGTCGCTATGAGTCAGAATCGACTTGATGGCAACAGGTTATGAATGTGTACACTTAGCTTTAAAAAGGTAAGATTTATAAACAGCTGGCGAGAATGCTTGTTTATGCCATGTGGATAATGCGTGATAAACTCTTGGCACCAACAATTAGGTAGCTTTCTTAGATACTTAAGTGTCTTCTAAGAAAGGCTTCTAATTCACCCTATCTGAGGTGACCACTTCAGGTGTTTATATGTAGCTGGGTTGCATTGCATCATGGGCTTTATTTGGTAAGTTTTATGAGCATGGACGCAGTGGGATAGTAATGGTTCAGCCCATGCAGGACACACTGACGTAGCTGACGAGAATAACCTTAGAGTCCCAAGTGCTGTGGCTATTCATTTGAGGAAATATCCCCTTGCTATAGAAAGGCACTGTTTGGACATTAAAATTCTGGAATTTGTATCAACCAACCTGAAGATTAGGACAGTCTTTCATGTAGCTGGATTTCTGTCAGGCGTGCTTAGATACCTATTTGATGTCTTTGATGTTGTCTGGCAATGGTGTATCATTTGTTTCCCTTTCATGCAGAGACTCAACCAGCACCCAAGACCTTTAATAATCTGGATTCTTCTTGCCGATCCAGCTGTATTTGCTCCTGCTCTATAGCATAAATCCTCTCCTTCAGTCAGGCAGATAGGCTTCCTCCCATTCCCGATTTCTCTCTATTGCTCGTGTCTTTCCCACCTCCTGAAACGCTCTTCCTCGTCCTCTCCCTCTTCTTTGACAGCTAATCAAATACTTCAAGGCACACGCAGCCCTGTCACCTCCACTAACCTTCCCTGACCATTTCAGCCCCACTTATCCTGTCTCTGAACTTGGTTAGAACTTATATGCTGATCCACACATTTGAGCCTTTCCTTGTGTTTTATTCCGGTACTTGGTACTTATGAGTAAATCTCATTAATATCATAAACTCTTTCAAAATGAAATTTGTATTTTGTTTCTCAGGTAATCCTTAAGAAACTGCGCACAAGGATAAAAAAATATGTAGTAACGGGTTGATAGTTAAATAAGTAAAATAGGGAATCAAGAGGGCCAGTGGTCCATTCTAGAACATGGCCAAGGGATATGGTGCCAGGGCAGAAACAAGCTGGCAGGGGTGATAAACTACCTGGCAAGGGGTGATAAAGTCATCATTATATATAATAGAGGAATTTGCCCTCAATACTGATTTGCCATTAACTCTGATGTTATTAGCATCAATAATACAAACCTTAACAGTAAGTTAATATTCTTTATTAAGAACTGCTAACACCTTCAAGACATAAGCCATATTTCTGTTTTTCCTTCTGTTTTTGAATAAAATTTTGACCAGGGAAACATTTTGTAATAACATCCTTTGACGGAATCATTTTCCCAACCTCCGTCTACAGATGTGACATTGATGAGATTTCAGACAGTTGCGTGAGTTTAGATTACATAGACATCAGTGTATCCAAAGTATTCATGACTTTTCCACTAATAGACTGAATAACATTTGGAAAATTAACAACTATCTCTTCTGGCTAAAGATCAGCATAAACATTTCTGTTGTTCCTTAGAATCTTGTGCTAAAATCTCACCCAGTTCGAGGTGTCCTGCACAATAAACCGTAAGAAACTTTTATAACTCCGGCTAATACAACTCACTGCTTTTCTGCTTTGAAAATAAAGAGGGGCTGCTTGATTTCCATGTCTGATTTTCCCAATGCTGACAGATCTGTTCAGGGAAGTTCCCACTGCTGGAGTTTTGCTGGTAATCTTCAGCTCCGTGTGAAGTCTTTGGACTCCATTGCCATCCCTGAAAATGACTGTCCTCTTCCATCAGTTTCCTGGGCAGGGGATCAAACCAGCTATTAAGTGTGTTTTCACTGCATGAAAACAAAATTTAATGTAAAGAGACTTATAGCTTCCCTCTGCCAAAGCCCCAGGAGCCTCATTCTGCCTGACCTCAGGTGGCTTTATATCTGATAAGATGGATATCCATGGGTCTGTTCGGCAGGGTCATCTTAGCATGTGGAAAGACCTTAACGACCATTGCGTGAGGGTGGTGAAGGTGACTTGAATGTGGAAGCATCGCCCTGTATTTTCATTATTATCAGTAATGGGTACAGGGTTAGTTGTCTTTCCTTGTAGGTGTGAGGATGGATGACATTGCTATGTTTCTCCTTAGACTTCCTAGGCTGTGTCATCTCCCAGAAGAACCGTCAGAGTAATAGCTTTTGAAAATCAATGGTCGGCCTGCTCATTCCTCCTCCCAGGTGCCATTGACCTTTGGAGACCACAGTAGGTGAAATCTACAAGTGTCAGGTTACCAAACACCTGTTCAGCAGGGAAGATTTCTCCTTTCTGGCTGAAGAATACTGGCTGTTAGTATGGAAAAAAATCTGCCTAGCAAATTGTAAGGGGCCAGAGGATTAAATGCTAGTGAGAACTATTTCGCAATTCTTTTTCCTACGTACAGGATTGGGTCACAGAGCAAAGAAAACCCCAGGTTTTTTTTTTTTGTTTGTTTGTTTTTGTTTTTGTGCTTACACTTATAAATTATTAATTAAGTAAAGGAGATAATATGAGAATCGCCTTGGACAAAAGCTAAATGTTTTTAAGATAGTGCTAACACATAGATACAAATTCAGAATTACACCAGGCGTGTATTTTGTGAAATACAGCATCCAGTGAAAAGGATGCATATTAGAATAGGATCAGGTTTCTAAAAGTATATATATGTCTATTTTAGGTTGAAGAAAGCAAAGTTCTATATGTACCTTGGAAAGAGTCTTAGTGTGGTAAACCCAAAGCAGACCAAAGCCATGTTACTTCTTTTGTCCTATCGTTAAAGCCCTGAGAGGTACTTACCACCATGTCTAATGCATAGACAACTTTGATGTGTTGGTCGGCAGCTGGGCCTACTGGTCCACTGGCCTCTAAGATTCAGCCTGTGCCAGCTAGGGGACAACGGAAGCCTTGCGATGCATCTGCTGCTGCCTCTGACTGGGCAGATCGCAAAGCAGACATTGGCCTATGTCTAAGATCCGAACTGCTGTGGCATTTTATAAGAGGAAATACTTCCTTGTCTTCAAAAGGAGTTGCATGTGTGCTAATATTACTGGATTTTTGTCCTAATAATACAAATAAATCAGCATAGATTAGGACTAAAAGAATTTCTTGATACTGGATTATTCTGTATTGAAATATCCTGCATTAAAAGCTAAAATGATGAAAGTATGCAAGATAGGCCTGTTCTTTGCCCAGTTGTAAGCTTCATGGGGGACAGGGGCTATAACTGTCTGATGTACTGCTCTGCCCCAGGACTTAACACTGTGCCTACCACATATCAGGCCCTGCCCAAGGACCCACCTGGTTTGGAGTAGATTACAATGGCAGGAGCTAGGATTCACATCAAATACTGACAAGCAGGTTTCTTAGAGATCTTCTCTGGGTCAACACAGGAGCAAGGCACTGAAATGTAAGGAGAGGTTAGGGCAGTTACCTGAGTTTGCTCACTGCCTAAAACTTACACTCTGCAGTGGTTCCATCCAACACTGCAGATACCTTCTGTCTTTTCAGAAATCAGCAGATCATACCTATTGAAAAAGCACATACACACATGCACACATCTGTGCACACAGGCACGCCCATGCATGCTGTCAGAAATTCTGCTGGTTTTAGACCCTTTGAAAGCAGTGGTGGTTGGTTGAGAATCTCTGTGCTGGATCATCAGCACAGATTTGATCGCGCTGAGATCATCTTGCTATGCAAGGGCTCTCTTAGTTTGCATACCGCGCGTGTGCATCTCTGTTTAGTGTCGGCATCCCTCCATGAGGTCATCATCTGCTTGCTCAGGAGCTGAACTGGGGAAACAACTTGAATGAATGCTCTGCCTGGTTGGGGCCTGCTGGGGAGCTGCAGCCACATCAGGCCAATCAGCCATGGGGATGGGGTGGCCCTTGGCACACAGAGGCATCTGGTGAATGACAGACAGAGGTATCTGGTGACTGATAGAGGCAGGGCTGCAGGCCTACCAGATCTGCTACAAGCTACTCAGTCACGAGGCAAAGGACAGTCATTCTGAATGACAATGTATAAAAAGGAAGAAATAAAAAGAAAGGAAATGGTTGGGTCTAGGGAGCCTGTTCGGTCACAGAGTGATCTTCACTGGTGAAATGTTAGAATCTGAACAACAGCTGTATACAGTATGTGCTTGTAGACGGGTGTGTGTGTGTGTGTGTGTGTGTGTGTGTGTGTGTGTGTGTGTGTGGTGAGGGAGACCCATGAAATGGTGTGTAACTCTGGGCTGAAAATTCTTGTGTGATGTAGGAAGTTCCTTCATTTACTCAGAAGGCGGTACCGTATTTTAGATTTTTTTTTTTTCCTGTTTGAGTTTTCCTTTATTTTTTCCTCAGTGAGTAGCCTTGATATATTAGCTCATCAGTAGATGCAGTGGGTCCTCAGTGAGCGCTGTGGCCTGCCTGCCTGTGCTAGCGTGTACCAACACACCAAATACTTGCTGCTCCATTGAGAGCAAAGATTCCTTCTGGAAGCCAGGGACCTGTAGGTGATCCGTGCATAACCTTCACAGCATGAATAACCCCTGCGAAATTGTATGCAAACCATGTGCAAATATGTGTTTAGGAATAGTTTTCAGTGAGAAGTTGTGTAGTTTTCTCTGAGTTCTCAAAAGGTAACATGACGCCATAAAAGGTTCAGGGCCACTCTATTCCAAACAGAGAGCACAGGTCACGGACATCCAGCCCTCAGATGTCTTTTCTTTGGCTTGTTTATTTGGAAGAGATACCAGCATTTAAAAGTCGTGAGATTTTCCATAAGATAAATTCAGTAATCTCTTCTTTGGAAAAATCAGATTTAGCAACAGAGCCCAGATTTCTGCCTGAAACTGAGTAAGAACTGCCCCTTCCAGATGTGGCACTGAGCTTCCCAGTTCCATAAAGTCTCCATCACTCCTTATCCTGCTTACTGAGATGCTTTCTTTAGCTATTTGCAGGTTTGTATTACCCGTCTGCTCCCTGTAAGCATTTGGAGGGATCTTACGACAAGGTAGTTAAAGTCTTGAGCTCTGGAGTCAGACTGCACAGTCCCAAATACTGGCTTTACCTTTGCTACCCTGTAACCTTTGGGGATTTTGTAAAATGTTTGTGCCTCTATTATCTCATAAGTAAAATGGATTTAAAAAAAAGAGTACCTTCCTCACAGGATTATTGAAAGGGTTGTAGGGGTTTATACATGTTACAGAACATAGAAAAGAGCGTTAAAACCTTGATAAACATTTCCTATTATTAAGGCCAACCACCAACCAACCTGTTGCTATAGAGTCAACTCCAAATCACGGTGACCCTATAGGACAGAGTAGAACTGCCCCTTAGGGTTTCTAAGGAGTGGTTGGTAGATTCGAACTGCCGACCTTTCAGTTAGCTGCCATAGCTCTTAACCACTACACCACCAGGGCTCCTATTACTAAGAAGACCATCTTAAATCTATTGACCCATGGATCTCCCACCTTGCATTCGTCTTGACCACTGCTTGACTACTTTATCTAAGCATCTAGTATGCATTTGAAGTCGATGATGAACTGAACTCAGATCTTGTTTTATCTTAGAGCTTTTAAATTCTAAACCACAGAAAATACACCTTCTGATCTACATCTTCTTTAAATGGCCATATTATCTTTCCAAGAGCATCTGTGTTTGTTTACATTTCCAGGAGCATCTGTGTTTGTTTACATTTGTTTAAATAGTGTCCTCAAGTATACAATGAATATTGATTGAATTGAATTTGTAAGGGTATTAAAAGTCTTTGACTTTCAGCTAGGCTGAAATTGCTTGGTGTTTTACTGTCTTTTGGTGTGGGATTTTATCAAGTCAATTTAATACAAGTCTGTTCCTATATTTTCTCTCTTCTTGTCATATTCTCTTATTTAACAGAATAGTTGGAGGTTTGCCTTCATCCAGAGGTGCCTTGAAAGTAAGGCCTAGTGATCTGCTTCCAAAAAAAATCATCCATTGAAAACATTATGGAGCACAGTTCTACTCTGACACACATGGAGTCACCATGAGTCAGAAATGACTCGATGGCAACTGGTTTTAATTACATTTCTGGTGATATGTTATTGAGAACACTTGATATCCCAGAGCATAAATGGTCCCACATTCTGGGTCATTCCACACAGAAATAAATCCTCCTTGGGACTCACACAGAAACCCTGGTGGTAGAGTGGTTAAGAGCTATGGCTGCTAACCAAAAGGTCGGCAGTTTGAATCTACCAGACGCTCCTTGGAAAATCTATGGGGCAGTTCTAGTCTGTCCTATAGGGTTGCTATGAGTCGGAATCAACTCAGTGGCAACGGGTTTGGTTTATTTTGTTTTGTTTTGTTTTTGGGGGGAGGGTGTCTCACACACTTAGGGACCAGGATTCTTTGTCCTGAATATTCTGTACCACATCTGAGGCTGCAAAGGCTTGCTGAAAAATGCTAAGCTGGGGTTGATCCCTCAAGATGCTCCCTAAAACAAGTACATTCTCCTTCAAATGACTTCACCAGCACAATTTAAAGCAATGTAATAATTACAGCAGATTCTTGGACCTCCACTCTATCCCATTACCTGTTTTTTCCCTCAGTTCTAGTTTTTAAGTTTATTGCTGGGCTTGATGTGTGTGTGTTTCTTTGCTGAGACTGCGTTTGAAGTTGGAGTGAAAAGCACTGTCCTTGTTCTCATAGATTTTCGGTGCTGCCTTTTCCAGCTTCTCTCCTCTGTTGGCAGTGTGAGTGCCCGCTGGACAAGGCTGCCCATCAGGACCGACCAGGGTTTGACAGCTTTTAGAAGACAGCTGCATCTTCACGGAGGCGCTTGGCTTAGTCAACTGGGTGGAGACATCCAGGGGTTTAGACATAATCAAACTCAACCAAAGCCTCATTTTTTTCCTTCTCCCCTGTTTCTACTTATGTCCAATGAGTGGCCCAGGAAGGTGCAAGCAGAGACTTTTCAGAAAAGTGCAGGGAAAAAAAGAAAAAGCAAAGAGGAACAGATTGCTTTTTTTGTTTTCTGGGATACCTGAAACAGAACCTATGAGTATTTATTTCTAATTTCGATGCCCTGATGAGATGATTAAGGAATTCTGGTGGTGCAGTGGTTAAGCGCTCAGCTGCTAAACAAAAGATTGATGGTTCGAACCCCCAGCTGTCCCGCTGGAGAGAGATGTGACAGTCTGCTTCTGAAAAGATTTACAGCCTTGGGAACTCTAGGAGGCAGTTCCATCTGTCCTGTTGGGTCACTGTGAGTTAGAATCGGTCACTGTGAGTGGGTAATGGGATGATGGTCATTCTCAGGTGCTTGAACTTTATTTTCCCAAAATAAAGCAGCCATTCACACAAACATAGAAGAATTGAATCTCCCATAAAGACATATTAACACAATTCCAGCTAATACTGAATCTGAGTTTTTGTTCTCCAATACTCAATCCAGAACATATGACTTTCTCCTGTAATGCTTTCATAAATTTGGGGGCTCCTAATTATTAAGGCGCCCCAGTGGCACAATGGTTAAGGCTCAACTGCTAACCAAAAGGTTGGTGGTTAGAACCTACCACCGGCTCTGCATGAGAAAGACCTGGCAATCTGCTTCCATAAAGATTATAGCCAAGAAAACCCTATGGGGCAGTTCTGCTGTCACACGGGGTTGCTATGAGTCAGAGTTGACTCAATGGCCCCCAACAATTATTAATTAAAAAATATTAATAAAGTATTATTTTAAGTAGTTTTAAATAATACTGTATGATAGTGTATAATAATCAATTATATATTTTATTACATATTTATTTATGTATGAAACCATAATAATAATAAAATTTTTGTGTAATTAATAAAACAATTTTTAAAAATAAATTAAATAAATAAAGCATTAAGAATTAGTCCTAGGTATGGGGCTATGTTCATCTAGAGACTGTGTCTTTTTCTGATTTTCACAAAGAGGCTGTGCTGGGCCAATCTTGAAGGTATACACATAACAGAATCACCTGGTTTTAGAAGCTAAATGGACATTAGCCATTATGAGATTTTGCCTCCCTGTGCGTGGTGTTAGTGTGCTTATCAACATTTACAGCACTGGCAAACAAGGCAGCAAACTGATGTATTTTTTGACACCAGAACTCCCCTAAAATTCAACTAACTCCCTGCAGGCTTTGGAAGTTGGAGCATAACCTCCAGTTCTTTGGGTTCCTTGAGAAGGTGTGCACGTCATAAGATGCCATATGCTCTACTAGTGACTAGAGTTTTTATAATTAAAATGATACTTACAGGTATATTGTTTGGCATGGACAATGAATCATAACATATTAATGAGTAAAAACTATCAGAGAATGACAGTGTTCCCTACTAAGTAGATGCCCCAACAACCGATTCTATTATGCAAGGTAAAAACTGGAAAGTTATCACTGTCCCCTAATCTTTCTCATCTCCCATATTAATTCATTACGAACGGCTCTTTATCTCCTAAATGACTTTCAAATTATCCACTTCCCACCAAGTTCACCATGCTTCTCTGGTCCAAGCTTGACACTCAATTAATGCTCGTTAAATTCACATTGAGTACGATCCCATTTTCTAATAGTGACACACCTATCTACCGCTGTATATGAAGAGACAGATGCCTGGAGGGCTGTTCACCAAACTATTAGCCATAGCTTACTCTTAGGTGATGAGATTCAGTATGATTTTTATTTGAATTTCTTTGTATTGTTTGAAAAATTTTTTAAATAACTGTGTATAATTCACCTCTCCCCTCCAAACGTAAAACTATAATGAAGTAATAATAATAATCATTACCCTTCTTTCTCGCTAGTTAAACATAAGGTTCAAATAAATTAGTGCATGTGAAAGCCTTTTGTGGTATGAAAAACAAAGTTATTATTTTGGTTATTGTTAATCTTAAACATATAAAAGGCAAAAATATTTACACAGAGTTAATGGCACCATTGCACTGACAGTTTCTAAAAATTGTAGAGCATGTTTTGTTTTACAAAGTTTTTATTTTTATTTTTTTTTTTGCTTTTTTCCCTTACATTAAGCTTATGAGATTGGTATTATTATAATTAGAACAATGGGCCAAAATAATAAATAATAATAATCAAACATAGCTGCTAAAATTTCTTACATACTTACCACGTGCCCAGTGTTTTAGGTGTGTTAATTCATTTAAACCTCATAAGAAGCCTATGATACTGTTAATGTTCCCATTTCAAAGATGAGGAAATTGAGGCAGAAATGGATTAATTAATTTACCCAGGTAGACACAGTGAGTAGAGTGGGTGGAGGATTTGAACTTAGTCAGGACCCAGAGTCTGAGTGCTAACCACTGTGCCAATGAAGGAGTAAAACCAAAAACCAAACCCATTGCCGTCCAGTTAATTCTGACTTGTAGCAACCCTATAGTTAACTCCCCACGATGCAGCCCCTAAAGAGAATTTCATATGGATCGCTTTACCACCTCTGTTAATTTAGAAAGATTTTCAGGCATTGCTGAATGATTTTGGCAGTAAGGCCAAACCATGTGACCATTTTGGAAGCAGTTTAATAGATTATGGATTTAGATATTAGAGGTTGATGACATGGGGAAGAAAGGAAGAGCTAAAGTTTGGGGAACAGTTAATATTTTCCAGGTGCTATACAACCATCGCACGGAATCCTCACATCACCCCAGGAGGTGTTATTATTTTCAACTGTAAGTTGTTGCAGACATAGATAAGGACACTTAGATGTGGATTTATTAACCAACTTCCCCAAGTTTTTGCAGCTATTAAGCAGTAGAGTAGGAACCCATCTAGAGTCCCAAGATCATGGTCTTGACCACCTCTATTGTTCTACAATCTAAAATCGGACAGCGATCACCCAGGGGCTATGTGTTGTAGCACAGAAATTAAGAAGAAAGACTTTGAAAAGATAAATATTTGGGAGCTTGAAACCTGGGTCCAGAGCTTGCTAGTTGTGTGGACTTGGGGCAAGTTAGTTAGCATTCTCAAACTGGGAATAATAAAATGTGTCCTGCTTCTCAAAGAAAATTTTAGTCACCATACCTTTTCAGTGATTCTTGCAAAAGCATTATATAAGAAGGGATTACAAAGAATAAGTAAGAATTAGCCTTTAAGAAGCCTGGAAGGTGCCTTTCTCAAAATGACACCACCTATTTTACCTATATTTTCTGAAGTTATAATAAATGCAGAAAGTTTCCTCCACTTCTGATTTCTTTCCTATCTTAGTTGGCTCCATCCTTGTCATAGAAACAAAGCATGGGCTCTCTGGTCTCTGGCCTTTGCTCTTCCATGTCTCCTGGCCCGAAATGCCTTCTCCTGTCTTAGCATCTTAATCATTTTGGGCCTATAATTTCTCTGATCATTTAACTTCCAGGGATGCCCTTCACTTAGCCACGTCCATAACGCTGAATAGATCATTTAATACAAACCCCATTGGAGTTTATGTATTTTGTTATGGAGTTATGTATCTCCTTAATAATACATTATAAACTCTTTGAAGGCAGAACATTATTTTGTATCCCCATAGTGTATATAGTACAGGAGGAACTTGGTACATATCTGTTGATTGTTTTGATTTTAGAGACAAAGGAGGAAGAATAAGGTAAAGCGATCAACATTTACCCAGTGGCCCCTATGTGCCAGGGACTTTATATAATTACCCCAACTCCAAAACAAATTAAAACATCCTATAAAACCAGTTTTCTTCAGTCAGCTACAATCTTGTAGCTTTAGAAAAGAAACTTGCCTTCTCTAGATCTCAATTTCCCAATTTAGAAAATGGAGTTTGGCAATCTATTTTGCTCTCTAGAGTTGATATAAAGAAACATGGCAAACAGTTGCAAGCTCTTTGGAAACATAAAATTTAAGGGGAATGCTAAGTAAAAGAACTGATCAATACAGGGTTTGGCTTTAAAATTCTTTCATCTGCTAAAGCTGGTTTTTTTGGCAGCCCCAGTGAGACCTGGAATTTTTCTAAAACATATTCTTCTGTATGTATTGATTAAAGTTATTAAAATGTTTTATTACCATATTCATTTGCTTATAGGAAGGCATCCTTATATGCCAAACAGAAGTCTTAAAAGACAATCAGTTGAAGGAAAATAATGCAAAGCAACAAAGGCCACAGAACCTCGTTTTGCCGTTTACAAACTGCATTTTTATTCACTTTATGCCCGTGAAGGAAAAGAACAAAGGATTGAAAGCCTTCGAGAGCAATAAATGCCACAATTCAGTGGAGAATACACATTTTAATTTGAGAACATCTCCCTCTGGGAACAAGTGTAGCATAGTAGAAAAAAGAAGAAAACCTGGGCTGTAGGCTCCTTATAAGTGTGGGTGGTGCACTTGGTTAGTGCACTTGGCTGTTAACCCAAAGGTTGGTGGTTTGAATCCACCCATAGGTTCCTCAGAAGAAAGGACTGGTGATCAACTTCCAAAAAATTAGCCATTGAAAACTCTATTGAGCACAGTTCTACCATGAGTTCGGGGTCACCGTGAGTCAGAATCAACTCGAAGGACTGATTTTTTTTAGACTCCTTAGCATCTTAGTTCCTTTGAGGCTATGGAGACCCAGACCTTCAGTTTCAGTACATGTTCAAGTAAAAGAGAAAAGTGTGAGTGAAGAAGTGTCCCATACCCATATTTATTGCAAATTATCCACTAACCTGTTTCCTGGTAGTCAAAACTCAGGATAAAAAAATTTAGGGTACTCTTAATATTCTGCTTTTGGCAACATGCTATCAACATTTGCATCAACAAAGAAAATAGGACATGTTATATTTTCTATACCATCCTTTCAGCTGGTAAATTTGGGTGGGGGTCAGGAATAGAGAGAAAAAAATAAACTGGCAATTGCTTAGGCAGAGATGTAATAGCCAAGGGGTATCTGTATCAAATGGTGGATATTATTGGCAAGAGGCAAGATGGCTGGTAAAGAATAAAAATTACATCTAACAGGAGCTGAGCAGAACCCACATACCCAGGAAAGAATGGCATGCTCATAGCCCAAGGAGATTTCTGGGAATTTGAGATTGGGAAGTATTATTTTTTGACATATCTGGAGCCTGGGTGGAAGTTCTAGAAATGTTTGAGAGAGAAAGGCCACGAGAAACTAAAAAAAAGGACCTTGCTTCTTCACTGAAACAAGAAGCTAAGAAAGTGGGCTCTCATTTGGGTCAAAATAAAACAGACTTCCAGGTAACCGGGTTATTGGCACATGGATTCTGTGCTAATAGTAAAAGGAAGTTCTGCACCACGAAAGCGAGTTTGGAAGGATACACTAGAGCTGGCGGAGTTGGCGGTCAGGTATCAGTTAGAGCTGTATTGAGGTCAGGCCAGTGGAAGGCATAGGAAGTCTAGTAGATTAGATAGTGACAAGCATGACTTGAAAGGAAAATGTGAGTGGTGGGCAGGAAAGTCCATTAATGATCAGAAACCTGAGTGTCTATAAGTGTTGGGGCCGTGGGCCAGAAGTGAAAAGGAGAAAGCCAGACTGAGCAGCTGTGATCAGAAAGCTGGGCAAGGGGACCCGGCAGTAACTAGTATGAGCTGGAAGAACAGGAGGCAACCTTTTTCTCAGGACCCAAACTTCAATATTGCACCTGTGAGGCCCAGTGCCTTTGGGTGGTGTTCATAGAACGCCAGTGTTAGAAGGGATTTCAGAGACCATCAGGGAAGCCCCTATAAATGTATCAATTGCTTTGCAGTGTTCCAGTGAGGAAAATAGGACCACTTAGTAGGAATCGGAAAGAGGAGAGAGTAATGGGAATTTCTGACAGTGAATTAGGCTAACTGAAGCAAAATTAAAGAAGACTCTAATTGTTTGTAGTTTGGCCATTTATGTTGTATCCAAAGAACTTCATAAGTATTCAAATAATTTTTTGCACTTAACGGTCTTAACTGTGCATGTGTTGTTCAGTTATTCCATCAGAGAGAAAAATTGCTGGCTAAAAAGAAAAAGTTAATGCTATTTTCTCAAAGCCGTAGTCTTTAGAGGAGATAGTTCTTCACTTCCGATATTAGTGATGGAGATTTACAAGTTGTAGAACACTCATGGCCCTTCTGTTTGAAGAAACGTTGATATCTTTGCCATATATTCTAACTTTATTTTTAAGGAGAAGTTTTTGGATATGAGAACCATGTTTAAAAGAGATAGAAAACCCTAGTTTTAGCCATTTGTAAGTACTTTGCTAGAAGTACATATAATTCATACTCATAACTCAGATACTGTAGGGGATCATCAATGATTATGAAATAATTTTCCCTAAGATTTCTTTAAATAGTAAACTCTTTTATTGCATGTAATCAACACATCAATTTTTACAGAACTCTTATTAGTAATATAGTCACTCTCCAACGTATCCCACGCAGTTATCCCAAAGGACAAGTGTTACACTAGTTACATTCTCAAGTAAATTCGTAAAAAAAACACATTGTACTAATTAATTTGTAAAGCAGTTTTACTTATTCATTTTCAGATCACAGGTAATTTTGAAAATTTAATAAAAAGCTATGAATCTCCTATCTAAATTCATACACATGCACACAAAAACTGGCATGACGTATTATGGGGTATAGGAACCCACTAAAACTTGTCCAAGAAACCCCAGTTAAAAAGTTCAAAGGCAGAGGATACTTATTACTGGCTATAGCAATAATTCTTTGGGGAAATACACACTGTATTTTGGTTTAGGGTGCTTAATGGGAGATGGAATTCTGCAGAGAATGAGAGCCAGGGTTTTCCCCTAATTCTAAAAATTTAATGATGGCTTTTATGGCCTGACAGCAGAATCTACAGTGGGACAGAAGTGCTGTTTTTGTGGAGGCGTGCGGGGGGGAAGAGGGAAATGAAGAGAAGAGATGGCTACTCATTCCAAAAGCAGTGTGGGGTGTATCCAGCCCCTTGCCATTTTAACACATATCAGGGACACTTCTCGGACCTGGATCATATTCATGGAAGCCAGCTTTTCAAACGTCATTTCCAGCAAGGACCAGCCTACTTTCCAGTCAGCTACCTCAACCTGTTATATTTAAACTGTGGTTCTCCTTCATTGTCCACTGGGGAAGAAGTTCTTTTCTATTCTTTAGAATAAATAGATAAATCTGTCAACAGCGATGGAAAACAAATGGGGTGTGAAACACTCCTTGGTACTTTCTCTCTTCTCCTTTCTTAGATTCTGTAAGGGAAAAGGAAACAGGCAGAGACACTAATATTGAGCCCACATAGGTCTGAAGTAAGACGCAAGTGGGGCTGGGGATTTCAGAGGTTTCATCCAAGTGAGTCAGGGGTATAGGTGGGAAAGATGGATGAGGCTGGAAGGAGAGGAAGTAATGGGTGGTCAAGAGGCAGGGATGAGCTCACAACTAGCTCTAGTAGAGGAAGAAGGAGCAAACTCAGGATGCATGTACCGTTTTTGTTCCACCTCTCCCCTCACTGTTCACAGACATCCACTCATGATCTTCCCTAGACTAACTCTGGGATAAAGACAAGGAAGGCCAAGTAAAGAAAGGACAGATGGAAGGAAAACAGATGGATACCAAGTTGTGCTAGTGAGGAAGAAAATGAAGAAAAAGTAAATTCCTTGGGCCATGGCCCACCGGTTGAGATTACTGCTCTTAATCCAAGGCAATCATTAGTGTCTAAAGGAAGGTGTTAAGCATATGTCAACTAGAAACTCCCTGAGAGTCTCTCATTAATAGCACAATATTGCATACCGTCTGTTTTGCCCCTATCAGCCTTTCAGGATCACAAATGCCAGTGAAAAGCTATAAAAGATTCTTACTTGGGTCAGCCATTTTGGCATCTCAGAGAGTCTGTTGCTGGAACACTTCAGAATCCGTGGCTGGTAAAAGGAAGAAAGTGATAATAATATTCTTTGTTGGATATCAAAACAAATCCAAGCACAAGAACCAGAAGACATTGGTGGTCTGGAAAGTGGGGTGAAAGGACTCAAAAACAGTTGCAGGGATCAAATAGCCACCCTGGGTGCTGAGCTTCCTTCTAAGTCCACGTGATAAAAAATGTAGTGCTTCCATCCAGGCACTACTGAACGTATGCTTTTGACCAAATAACAAACCTGTTCTTTTGGTGAAATTTTATTCACAGAAACTCTTCTCTCATTCTCTCTACTGCTTTACCTTTCTGACAGGAGACTGGAAGTCTACATGATTTTAGAGTTGTCAGTCAGCAAACAGTGGAAGAATCAAGACTTCCAACTAGATCAGCAAGTTCTGAACCAGGTGCCCTATCTCTAGACATACTGAGGAAGACCAATGCAGTCTTGCAATCAATCTGTCTCTCTTTGTCTCTTCCACCTCCCTCTCCCATATGCTGGTAAGACAAGACAGTACTCATACATTTCTTGACTTCTTCCCTCGCTGCTTTCCTTCCTCCCTCCCTTCCTCCTTCCTTCCTTCCAGCCACACTTCCATCTTCTTCTTCTTTTTCTTTACTCCTTTTTTCTTCCCTTCCTCCCTCCTTTCTTCCCTCCTTTCTTCCCTCCTTCCTTCACAGGGCCTTCTTACCAATTTCCACCCATTTTCTTATGTAAAGCACTTTTGAATTCCAGCCATCTGTTAATACAAGGCAGTGAGAAATGTTGAAGTCACATCAAATTCCACTTGCTCTGCCAGTTAAAAATACAGATGCTTCCTGTTTTATGCTTTGCTCTCACTTTCTCTGGCATTTAAACATGAAAATATGTTCAATGATAAAAACCAGCACATATCCACTTTCATCAGGAAACATATTCCAAACAATGAAAGGTGGGATTGTTTCCCCAAGTCCAGGAAGCACACTCGGATGTTGGGGAATCATATGTAGAACCATAATTTTATAGAGCAGAAAAACATAATTCTTCACAACTCTCACATTTTATAGATGAAGAAATTGAGATCACAAGGAATAGTTGTAATTGTTCTCATATGTAGTATTCATTTGATTTGCCAAATTTCACATCAGCTTATATTTCTACCCCGTATTCTTGGGCTTCAATTGTTCCACAATACTTTTTGCTATCCACTGTTTTCATAAAGGGTTCTTTTGGTTACGGGGAGAGGCCAAATCACTGAGCAATGGAGCATTAGCTTGAAACTCAGTAAATGGGATAGAGCAAAAACAAAACGCAGTACTGAAAGTCAGTACACCTGGGTTCTAGTCATAACTCTATCACTACCTACCTATCAGACTTTGGACAAAAGTTTCAACTCTTGGTCCTTGAAGGGGCTAGGTGATATGATCTCTGACTTTTCTTGCAGCTCTTTGGATCTTGATTTTATTTTTCCCCTTCACTTTTCTGCTGACTCAGAGTATATAACCTTGGCCAAGTTATTAACTGCTCTAATTATCAATTTTTCCTAATACAAAGGAAGAATAACATGTTCTGTTTTTCTCACATTGGAATACTAAATGGTCTTGCATTAAATTAACTATCTTTAGAAGTCACAATAACTCTTTATCTATAGATATTTAATTTATCACTAATGCTAGAATAAGATAATAATCATAGCACTAGGCAATATCCCTGACTCTAGTTATGTTATAAAACCCTGTATGCTGTTGCTGTGGTTAGGTGCCGTAGAGTCTGCTGTGACTCATGGCCACCTTATAGACGAGTCCAAACGTTGCCCTGCCCTTTGCCATCCTTACAATCATGGTTCTATTTGAGCCCACTGTGTCAATCCATCTCATTGAGTGTCTCCCTCTTTTTCACTGACCCTCTACCAAGCACGAGGTCCTTTTCCAGTGATTGGTTTCTCCTGATGACATATCCAAAGTAAGTGAGACAAAGTCTTGCCATCCTCGCTTCTAAGGAGCATTCTGGCTGTACTTCCTCCAAGACAGATTTGTTTGTTCTTCTAGCAGTCCGTGGTATATCCAGCATTCTTTGCCAACACCACAGTTTGAATGCATCAAACACTGTATAGACCACGCATTCTCACTTCTCTTTGCTTCCATCATAGTTTTTTACATAAATGGTTATAACTGTTATATTACCGTGGTGTGGCAGGTTCTATGTCACTGTGTTCTCCCCCTCCCACTATATTTGGTTCTATTCAAGTATTTCCTATGTCGATAGACTAGCCTCTCACCAGTTTCATTAAGGCACAATAGAAATATCATTACTGTTTTTCTTTTGCTTCCCTGTCCTATCATTCACCAAGTTCTTATCGATTTTACCTCCCCAGTGTCTTCCAAATTCATCCACTTCTCTTTTTCTCTCCCACTGTATGCTAGTTCAGGCTACTGTCACATCTACTCTACGCAACAGTCAAAGGGAATATTTCAAATCACAAATCTGACCATATCACCCACTGCCTAAGCCCCCCAGTGACTTTCCACTGGTCTTAAAATACAGACCAGAATCCTTAACAAGACCTGTTGGTGGTGATGGTAGTTGCCATCAAGTAAACTCTGACTCATGGCAACCTTACGTATAACAGAACAAAATATTGCATGGTTCTGTACCATCTTCAGGATCGTTGGTATGCTTGAGACCATTGTTGGGGCTTTTCTTCCATCACCATATGGGACAATGTTCTTTTGTGATCCATAGGGTTTTTACTGGCTAATTTTTAGAAGTAGATCATAGATTGCTAGGCCTTTCTTCCTAGTCTGTCATTGTCTCGAAGCTCCACTGAAACCTGTCTGCCATGGGTGACCCTGCTGGTATTTGAGATACGGTGGCATAGCTTCTAGCATCACAGCAATATGAAAGCCACCACACTATGACAAGCTAACAGACAGATGGGAGTAACAAGACCTACCCAGCATGAAGTTCCTGGGTCTTACCTATGTTTCCAGTCTCATAGTAAGTCATCCTAATCCACTGCCCTCTTTTAATACCCCCTTTCTTCATCTCTTTGGAGACAAGCGATGCATATGCTGTTTCCTCTGGTTAGAAAGCTCCCTCTAGCAGCCACCTAGTTAACTATTACCTTGTTTTTATTGCAGTCATCAAAGGTGTAATTTTTCATTTGCTCATGTGATGTTTTTAAAATTATTTTTTAATATCATCTCTCCCGCACTATGCTGTAAGCTCCATGATACCACTGTAGCCCCAGTGCCTAGCACAGTATCTGACGTATGATAGGTGCTCACTAGGTGATGAACAAATGAGTGAATTAATGAATGAAAAGGAAGAATAAAATCCCCTTAGTTGAGGGGCTATGTCCCCATTCCCTCACATAAAGAGCTGGAACCATAGAAGACAATTAATAAATAAGTGTTAAAAGAATAACACTGGTGAACATTGAATTGCCTCCCAAGCTAGGAAGTTCAGAAAAAAAAAAAAACACTAAGATATAGCGTTAATAATGTCTTTAGGATGCAGTAGTTATATATAAAATAACTATAGATTAATATAGCCTCCAACGAAATCCCCAATATACTGTAAAAATATTATCTCAAACATCAAATTATGACTCTGTTTCTTTATATGTAAAAATAAGAAGTACCAGGGCAAACTGTAGGTGCTATCAATGCAAATAAGGGAGAAATCAGTAAAAACCAGAGTCACAGGGAAATGCTCCCAAGAGGCTGACTTGAGCTATGCTTTGAAAGGTGATGACAGTATGGCTTGTTTTTTAAAGATTTGTTTATGTGTTGATCGTTCGCCATTTGCTTTTCCTCATCCACTCTCCACATGGCTCGCCCTAGTTAGTGTCCCAGGATGCTGACAGCTATGAACTGTATCAACAAGTCTCCTTCGCCCTCTGTCTTCAGGTTGAGTTTGGTCAAGGAGAGGCACTGGCAGGAGTTTGGAGCTTGGGAAGAGGGAGCTGGAGGAATTCATTTCCCTGCTCCCTCCCTATTTGGCCTTGGTTGGCAGTAGCCGGTTTCTTTTTTGAAGGTGACAGCTCCTGTGGGATGCCACCTTCTAACTTACAGCAACGGCTCTCAGTGGGTCACCCCTTCCGGCCTAGGCATGGTGATGGCTTTCAGATGCTGTTATCCCAAGGGTGCTTTTAAACATACTTCATTTATCTGTTTTGGAGGTGCCATGTATTTCCTCCCAAGAATTAGAAGACGGGATAAAAAAGTAAAAGAAACTATCAGATTGCCAATGGAAATTTTCTCAAATGAAATAGATTTGTATATTTCTTGTCTGGAAACATAGACACCAAAGTCAAACAAGTGTTTGTTCAGTTCAGATGGTACATATATTGTACCTCAAAACAGATCCAAAAGCAAAGGCCACTTTATTTTTTTTGTTTTTTATATTTTATTGTACTTCAGGTGAAGGCTTAGAGAAACAGTACTACACCTGTTGTTTTATGACATTGTTTAACAACCCCACAACATATTAACCCTCTAAATTCTCAAAC
>NW_004444045.1:3024157-3137076 GCF_000243295.1 Trichechus manatus latirostris
CCTAGAGCGCCATTTTGCCGGAACTCCCCTCTAAGGCCACTTTAAACTGGTTAGCACAACTAGCCAGCGGGATTAAACTTGTTTCACTCAGTACAATAGAATAATTGGGCCAGTAGAAAATAGAACACCTACCCTTCTCCCACTTCAGGCCCACACACTATACTGAATGGATCTGCAGAGAAAATGAACCAATAAGAGACAGACCCCCACCCCCCAGCTTACTCCCCTCAAGTCAACAAATACAAATGTTCCAGTTATTTGTGACATAACAGTCTTGGGAAAGAGGAAATATGAGAGGCTAGCCCTGCTGGAAGGGATGGGAGCTAAGGGTGGGCTGGAGAGAGATTATTAAAGTACTAATGTTTAGGTTTGGACCCAGATAAAAGCTGCTCCATCCTATCCATTGTGATTATTGAATCCATCTGTCTTAGTTATCTAGTGCTACTGTAACAGAAATACTGCAATTGGGTGGCTTTAACAAACAAATTTATTCTCTCACAGTCTGTTGTTGTTGTTGTTAGGTACCTTCGAGTTGGTTCCGACTCATACGACCCTGTGTACAACAGAACAAAACACTGCCCAGTCCTGCGCCATCCTCATAATTGTTATGCTTGAGCCCATTGTTGTAGCCACTGTGCCAATCCATCTCATTGAGGGTCTTCCTCTTTTTTGCTGACCCTCTACTTTACCAAGTATGATGTTCCTTCTCCAGGGACTGATCCCTCCTGATAACATGTCCAAAGTATGTGAGATGTAGTCTTGCCATCCTTGCTTCTAAGGAGCATTTTGGCTGTATTTCTTCCAAGACAGATTTGTTTGTTCTTTTCGCAGTCCATGGTATATTCAATATTCTTCACCAACACCCTAGGAGGCTAGAAGTCCAAATGCAGGGTGCCAGCTCCTGGGAAAGGTTTCTCTCTCTGTCAGTTCTAGGGGAAGGTCCTTGTCATCAGTCTTCCCCTGGTCCAGGAGCTTCTCAGCACAGGGACCCCAGATCCAAAGGATTCGCTCTGTTTCCGGTGCTTCTTTCTTGGTGGTATGAGGTCCCTCTCCTCTCTGCTCGATTGTTTGTTTTATATCTCAAAAGAGATTAACTCAAAATTCAACCTAATCCTGTAGATTGAGTCCTGCCTTATTAACATAACTGCCTCTAATCCTGCCTTATTGGTGGCATGTGAACCTGTTGCCCTTGAGTTGATTCTGACTTATATCAACCATATATGACAGAGTAAAACTGCTCCGTAGAGTTTCCAAGGAGCGGCTGGTGGATTCGAACTGCCAACCTTTTCGTTAGCAGCCAAGCTCTTAACCATTGCACCACCAGGTAGAGGTTAGGATTTACAGCACATAGGATAATCACATCAGATCACAAAATGGTGGACAACCACACAGTACTGGTAATCATGGCCTAGCCAAGTTGACATACATTTTGGAGGGAACTAAATTCAATCCATAGCACCATCCATCTGAAAGATGACACCCTAGGTAACCCCCCTTCTCCCATCAAGGAGTTAGCAGGGGTCAGTGCTGCCCGGCCATGGTCCAGAGGGAGCCACAGTTACTTGACTGCTATCATTAGTCACTACTGTTTTGAGGAAAAGAATGCCACACACAGAAGCCTTTCTTGGGACCAACTATTGAGTTCACTAAGCAGTAAAAACACCAACTGATCATGCACTAGTCAGCATGGTCAGCAGCAACAGCAAAACCAGTTGCTGAGTTAGGATTGTATGGTGTTTACCTTCTGAAGTGTTGATTGGTAGAAAAATTAAGGTTTTATGTGGCAATTTGGAATAGAACGATTTTCTCTAAAATTACTGTCAATATTTGAAAAATAAATATTTGGTTGATAAAAAATATATAGATTTGTGATAATTAGAACAATTGAATATATTCCATAATATTCTTTGCCAAAAGGCTTACATTATTATAATGGTTAGGAGTAAATTAATCTGCATAATATTATAATAGTCCTAGTAATCATAATAGAATGAATCACCATATATTACAATTATGATTCAAATAATATGGATTTTGGGAGATCAACTTTTTCAGGATGTGTTGGCATGGAATGTGGTAGTAGAGCTGTGATTTTTGGCTCACACACTAGATATTCTGAGTCAAGTTAACACAACGGCAGAATTCATTTTCTCTACCGTCTTCTTGAGAAGAAATACTCCAAGGAGTATCTTGGGCATATCAATAAGTATAGAGTCTGGCATAGGAGTAGAACGTGTTTGTTCCCCTATAAGGCATATTGTGAAAGCCAAGTGGAGAGAAATAGTAGGATAATCAAGGATGGCCTGGGGGAACTATGAAGGGGAAGCACAATTATCCACAGCAGCTTTCCTGCAGGCCGCAGGCTCACTTCTGTGGGTGTGCTGGGCTCATTTAAAAGAACAAGAATAAAGCAGACCAATTCAAATATGCAGACTAAGGTATAATGAAAATAGGTAGCACTTGTCATGTGACCAGGAACTGTGCTTAGTGTTTTCCCAGAGATAATTCTCATTCATTCTTACAACCACCCCTGAAGCAGGTAATTCCTGTTATCCTCTTTCTTCAGATGAAGAAACTGAGAATCAGTCTCGTTAAGAAATTTGCTCTCAAGGTCACACCAGCAGTAATTGTGGGACTGGGGTTTGAACTCAGCCTGACCCATGCGTTTAACCATTAAGGGAAATAAGTTAACATCTTCATGTTCTCTTTTTCTGTCTCTCATGTATACACAGTCACACACACACATACACACAGACACGCACACAAATCAAATATTTGGAGATAATGAGGACCTAAATCTGGGTTGATGCTAATGTGAAAGTTCTCATGGACACCTGCTTTATGAGCAAGAAATTTCAATATTGCCAGTTTCTAATTTTAATGAAATGTCTTCTCTCCATATTATTAAAAATATTAAAACATGGATACTATTTTGTACTGGAATTTATAGAAGGCCTCCATTTAGAAACAGTACCATGAAGTGGATCGTTATCTTTCCTCTAAGGAGTGATCTGGACAGCAACTCGTAGTGGTGATGGTAGAAGATCCTATGGAGCTGAATGTCTGCATGCTGCTACAGTGAATGCCTTGTGTCTTAATGTTTGTGACTCACCTAAAATATTGGTTATATGTAGGATGATACCCACTTTACAGACAAAGTTATGGCCTCAAGTGATGAAGCCTAAAATATAATCAGAGGTCATCAAATCCACACTGTATTTCCTTTATTGAGATCACACTAATATCTTGAAGCAACACCAGAGAGGAGAAGTTAGCATTCCATGTCTTTTAGTTTTTTAGCATTAAGTAAAATTTAAGAATGTAAATGTAAATAATTTACCCCATGGTCCACTGGACCAGAATTCCTGGAGTTCTAGTTCTAATCTAAAATAAATCTAGTTCTAATTTAAAGGAGTCCTGGTGGCACAGTGGTTAAGCGCTTGGCTGCTAACCAAAAGGTCAGTGGTTCAAACTCACCAGATGCTCCATGGGAGAAACATGTGGCAGTCTGCTTCTGTAAAGATTAACAGCCTTGAAAACCCTATGGAGCTGTTCTACTCTATCCTATAAGGTCACTATGAGTCGGAGTCAACTTGATGGCAATAAGTTTTGTTTTATTTTTTAAGTTCTAATCTAGCTGTATACCTCCTTCCTTCATCAAGCGTTGTTTTCTTAGAAAGAGATGAAACAATTAACAAATTTGTAATCAAGTAGTTGATGTGACTTAAAATTAGTAAATCTCTAGATGAATTATGGTCTCAAATTATGAATAAGGAAACAATAGAAAAGTGGAAAGGTTTTGGCATTAGTTAATTAAGGATGGAGAAAGGGGTTTAGTACAAGCTAGCAATATTGCTTAAATGGGTCAAGAGCCCATTCTCATGTATATGATAAGAGAGCCACTCATAAACCTGAAATTACAAAATAAACTGTGGGAGATGCACGATATTAGCACATCCTCAAATGAAAACCATTTCACTGTTCACGTTATAAAAATTATGAAATAGAACACATTTTCTCTGTGTGGAGGTATTTTGTTGGTGTGCTAATAACATGCAAACTTGAAAAATGAACAACTGGCTATTGCATGATTTAATCAGGGTGTGCTAAGTGCTCTAACAGATAATCCCCAAATCTCAGTGTTTTAATACAACCAAAACTTGTATCTTGTTCGTTCAATTCCCATGCACTAATTCCGGGCTGGGTTGCTCTCCTCAAAGAGCAGATTCAGGGATCCATTCCTGCTATGCTCTAACAGAGGAAGAGGGCTCCTTTACCTTCAGAACATGGCTTCAAGGTCACCCTGGCTTTATGCAGACACACACAGCCTCTTAACCACCATGGCTGGGAAGTGACACACTTCCTACTCACATCCCATTGGCCAGAATTAGTCACATAGCCCCCACCTAGGTAGAAGGAGGCTGTGAAATGTAGTTTGGCTCTGTGCTCAGCAAGAAGAAATGGGTTTGGTGATCATCTAGTCAATCTCTTAGACAGGACTGGTTCAAAAATTATACTGGTAAAGATAAAAACGATTCTGTTCATGATACCCCAGAAGATGAATTGGTTAATATAAAAACAAAAAACATATATATATATATAAAATGTTCCCTTGTTGCTTTGCATAGTGAAGCAAAGTGCAAAACATATTGAGTTAGCTGTTGCAAGACTTACCTTGATAAACTACATACAAGTGGCCATTAAATTCCTAGGAAAGAAATATTGGATCTTAGAAAGCATTTTATCTGTCATTATAGAGTGCTGGCAACATAATTTGTACCGGAAAATTGCCAAAATATCTGGACCAAAAGGGAACAGTTAGGTCAGTATCTCAGACTTTTAAGTTGTGTGTGTAAATGTTTCACCTTGGATTCAGTTTGTGTTGGTGCTTTCTAAAAACATATATACTTTGGCTAAAATTCGGGATGACATTGCAGCAAATCTCTAGCTCATGGAAGAAAAAAAATTCTTTCTTCATCAGACTAAGAAAAAAAAAAGTGAAAAAAATTAAGGACAAAAATTAACCTAGATAAACGAAATGTCAAAAATTGAGGACATGGAAGAGCTAGTAGTAAAAGGCCTTAGATACAGAGGGAACACTTGCTAGTCACTCCTGTCTTCAGAAAAGCTTGAATTATGGTGTAAGCTTAAGACTCTTGAGTTATGATAAACCATGTAGGCTTTGAGAGTTGGAGAGTGGATTAGAAAATTCAGGTTGTGGTACCAAAAATTGAGATATCTACTACTAGGCACTTGTGGATTATAAGCTCGAGGGAAAATTGCTGCTTAGAAATATGAGCTGTGAGTAATTACTCCCACCTGCTGGGTAAAATCTTTATTACATGGGCATTAAACTTCACTCCCACGGCAAGGTGACAAGGAATGCAATATGACCCGACCACATCACCAGGCTTGTGAAAGTGATCATCCTCCATGCTGGCTCTTGATCCTTCTTTCCAGCCTCCAAATGTGGCATAACTTAAACTTGGAAACTGCAAGGCAATGTTAATCCTATGAACAAAAGATTTATTTCTCCCATAAAGGAAAAGCAAATGGAGAAAGACCTGGAGGGACCAATGGATCCACCTTGCTATTTATCCAGTGGCAAGACTGGAAGGAGCCCCTTCCAGGCAGAGTGTTTCTCAGCTGAAATTCTCTTAACTCGGTTTTCTCGCTGCAGTGTGATAAAAATCTAAGCAACCAGCCAACCAGTTGCCATCCATTGACTCTGGCTCACGGTGACCCCATGTGTGTTAGAATAGAACTGTGCTCCACAGACTTTTCAGTGACTGATTTTTTTGGAAGTAGATCTCCAGGCCATTCTTCCGAGTTGCTTCTGGGTGGACTCAAACCTCCAGCCTTTCAGTTAGCAGGTGAGCACATTAACAGTTTTCACCACCCAGAGATTATAATACTGTCTATGATGAGCTGGCTTTGCAAGCATGGGCAGACTTTTCTCTCTAATCTAAAAGGAAGTTTTCTTTGAGTATAAAACCTACACACACATACATAAGCATCTATGATACTGTATTAATAACTGTTTTCATTCTTGTCAGGAGGTAAAGGAAGCTAGAAAAAAGATTTAAGAGCAAACATGCTTTGGATATTGTCTTTTTGGTGGTGGTGTTTGTTTTTCTTTCTTTCTTTTTTTTTTTTTTTGCTTTGCTCACCACCCCCCAGTAGTTTAGGAAAGACAATTCCAGAAATATGATCTCATCCTTTTGTCCCCAAAACAAAGCTTATAGCCCTCTATTGATTTCTGAAGTATATCCTCCTTAACTAATCTATTTCTGCCCTGGAAGAAAACAGACATAGTTAGCAAAGATGAAGACCCTGGTATATCAGGAATATAATTAATTTTAGGGTTCTCAGCCCTTGAGTTTGGCTATTGTCTAATTTACAAAGCTGAAGAGCTTCCCTTACACGCTAAGACATCCTTGGTTGAATTTGCAGGAGTGGTTTCCTGTCTTTGACAACTGAAGTAAAGAGAAAGCAGGGGCAAGGTACGCTTCACAAAATACTAGTTCCACTAACTGACTCCATGGCTTCAGTCCTGGCAATGGCAACTGTGTGTGTGTGTGCATGTGTGTGTTGGTAGGTATGCACATTCAATTTCTTTCTTATACTCCTTATGTTTTCATTTCACCCCCTCCCTTCAACCTTTTCATAGTTCTTCATTCTGTATATTCTGTCACCTTCATGTCTTCCTTCTTTCTCTCGGTTTCCCTCGTCTATGTTCTTTTTTTTTCTCTACTTCTTTAATGTAACCTATAAACATGTCATCAGCTGTAAGCACCAAGGAAAATGCTAGTTTTAGTATTCTATTTAAAAAAAAAAAATCTCAAGGTAGAAGATGAATGTATCTGTCTTCTGTATCTAACTTTGAGCTTGGAGGGTTTCCTGCCAAGAAGATGATCTTCTAAAACTCCTTGGATCTTGCTGTCTTCATAAAGCACACCAGCCAGTAGGCTGCCTCCTGACATTAGGTTGTATATCTGGCTTGACTTTTGCTGCTAGATGTTTCAGCCATTGAAAGCAGATACCCAAGGTCAGGTTCTCACAGATTTTATGAGAAGTATAGAAAAATATGAAAAGAAACTGTTACAGATTGCCTTTTATTTAAATATTGTCAGGTAAAAACACTTCTTAAAAGCTATCATTCACAGTCACCATGATTTCATAGAAGGGACATTTTCGGAAGGATAATCTCAACAATAAATTGATTGTTGTTCTTAGGTGCTGTCGAGTTGATTCTCACTCATGGCAACCCTATGTGTGCGGAGTAGAGTTTAGCCTGTGAAAAACCCACTGTCTTGACCTCATTTTCTCATTTTATCAAAGACTGGAGATGATTACCCACCAGCACTGATCCAACTTCAGTCTTCTGTTGTTGTTGTTAGGTTCCGTCAACAGAAGGAAACACTGCCCCGTCCTGAGCCATCCTCACAATTGTTGTTATGTTTAAGTCCGTTGTTGCAGCCACTGTGTCAATCCATCTCATTGAGCGTTTTCTTCTTTTTCACTGACTCTCTACCTTACCAAGCATAATGTCCTTCTCCAGGACTGGTTGTCCTGATAACATATCCAAAAGTATGTGAGATTAAGTCTCACCATCCTCGCTTCCAAGGAGCATTCTGGCTGTATTTCTTGCAAGACAGATTTGTTCGTTCTTCTGGCAGTCAATGATACATTCAATATTCTTCGCCAGCACCATAATTCAAAGGCATCAATTCTTCTTCTGTCTTTGTTACTCATTGTCCAGCTTTTGCATGCATATGAGGCCATTGAAAATATCATAGCTTGAGTCCGGCGCATCTTAATCCTTAAAGTGACATCTTTGCTTTTTAACAGTTTAAAGAGGTCTTTTGCAACACATTTGCCCAATACAATACATTGTTTGATTTCCCAACTGCTGCTTCAGTGGGTGTTGATTGTGGATCCAAGTAAAGTGAAGTCCTTGACAACTTCAATCTTTTCTCCGTTTATCATGATGTTGCTTATTGTGAAGATTTTTGTTTTCTTATTGTTGAGTTGTAATCCATACCGAAAGCTGTAGTCTTTGATCTTCATCAGTAAGTGCTTCAAGTCCTCTTCGCTTTCAGCAAGCAAGGTTGTGTCATCTGCATATCGCAGGTTGTTAATGAGTCTTTCTCCTATCCTGATGCCCTGTTCTTCTTCATATAGTCCAGCTTCTTCGATTATTTGCTCAGCGTACAGATTGAATAAGTATGATGAAAGGATACAACCCTGACATACAGGTTCTTACGTCCAATAAAATTTTCCTTTTTTCCCATACACATGGTTATGCCTTTGGGATGATTGCTCTGCCTTTCAGAGGTGATTATATCCTGTCACCTTTATATCAAGGATCACCATTTCATCCATAGAGTCACAATGTCCCAAAGGCACCAGTGGTAAATTCTTAGTCCCAATGTATAAGAAAAGTCAGTAAGAAATAAAATGAAATGAATTTGCCCCACATATAAAAAAGCAAATAAATGAGTCAGCTTTTATTTCTACATCTTTTTTTTTTTTGCCACCATACAAAGCAGTGTGTTAGGAACCGCAGGCATGGATAGGTGGTGGGAAAGAGGAATGGGTATGGGGGGATGTTGAGGACACAAATATGAACAAGATGTGTCCTTATTCTTGAGTAGATTACAGTCTAATAAGACAAACATGTACTCAACTCATATCACAAGACAGAAGGAAGTAAATGCGAGCAGAAAAGGGGAAAGGTAGCATTGGAGGGCGGGGGAGGGAAGAATTAATTCTCACTGGAAGAATAAAGGAAGAGTTTACAGAGGTTTTATGTGTAATTATTTACTTATATGATTACTTAATTGTTGCCCCCTTTCCTACTACAATAAAAGCCCTATGAGGGCAGTGTCTCTCAGATGTGCTAACGCCCATCTCTCAGCCCTTAGCATAGTACCTGATATTCCATAGTTGACACAAATGATTTGCCGAATGAGTAATCGAGTGCCTACAATGATAGGTGCTGTGAAAGATACCAAGGAATTGAAGTTTCATTCCTTGCCTTAAGAGCATCTGCAAGCAGACAGGTATTCTACACACGGCAGATGCGTTCAGTTAGCTCATTGCTTGTGCACGAGATCACAGGCAGTCGTACTGACTGATTTCATCCTGAAGTGGAATAATTTCATCCGCCACTCAGCTTTTCCTTAGGCATGAAATTTTGATGTCATATTTATCAAGGCATCTGCTTGGAAGTGGATGCCATGCTGTGAAGGACCATTATAGACAAACGTTATAGCTACTTGCCAAATAATGACTTATGCTGGGCAGTTGCTTAAAAGGCTGATTTTATTCATTTTACTTGCTGTACCCATGTACTGCTTAGGGAAGGGAGGAGATAAGGAGAACGCAATCTGATTTTATTTATTTATGTAATTTTTTTTGGTCAGGTAGTAATTATTTGCAGAACTCTGTATGCAAAAGTGCTCAGCACACACCTGGGAACGGAATCCTGGGTGAAAGTGGCGTGGTGATATTTATACATCTCCAGATTGTGGTTTACCAGTTGAAATGCAGACACATGCAGAAATGGCCTCATTGTCATTCCTTGTTTTTGTAATATTATCCTTGGCTCTACAGATTCATTTTTTTCTTTCTTCTTCTAGTGGCAACACAGTTTCAGCAGTGAGCTATATTATCCAGTGACATCAGAGGAAGCAGAGTTGCATGTATCAGCTTGGCAGGAATTGTCCACTTACAGCAAATTTTTGACAAGTTGCATTTCTCTACCATTTTCACCTTGAGTGATGAAGCATCCACAGTCCAGGGGACACTCCGTGGTGTCTTCCTTGATGGTGACAGTGCTGTGTCTAATTGAGCTGCTGCTGCTGCAGTTCTGGAAGGGAAGGAGGCCGTGGTGATCTTAATAACCCTTCGCCTATGAATAGTGGGGGTGTATCCCCAGAGTCCATAGCCTGGATCTATAAGTAATGTGGGCTTAACTGGCATTAAAGCCAGAGCCAGTTTCAGACACATTAAGTTGAATGGTTTGTGTAATGATAGCTTGCAACTGATAAAATAACCAAAAGGACAGTTCGTGACCTGTTTATGGGAGAATACATTTACCCTCCTGAATGGACCTTGAACTATGGCTGGTTTCATTGCAAGGCAAAAGTTCCTGTCTTTATTTTCCAGTTAGGTCTATAAGCAACCCACGGGGTATGGTAAAGCCTGTACATAGGGGGAGAGATGAAAGCTTTGAAGCCCATGAGTTTGAACTTTGTGTATTTATTATTATTATTGTTTTTTAAATCAGTGGTGCATGTAATGAGGGGTTGATACATTAATTTAAATGTAAGACAAGTTAATTTAAGTTAAAGTTGAAATCCACCTGGAGAAAGCCAGGTATGCACGTTCAAGTGGCAGCCCCCACCCCCATCCCTTGATGACCCACTGAAAGTAGAAAATTTGCGTTTGGATGCCACCTTGTGTTATGTAAATCAGAGTGTAAATGCTGGGAGATTAGGAATTTTTGTTTATTTTATTCATTCCTATATCCTTGGATCTAGAAAACAAATATTGAATGTAAGTTGTTTATGAGTATATAACCCATCTTGGATGAGGTAGCTTTGTTTCATTTCTGAAGGGGTGAAAATTATTTCTTTCAGAAAAGGAGGGAAAAAAAATAATCTCTGTAAAAGAACTCAGCACTGCTTGATATTCTTCCCAGCTCTACCTTTCTTCACACTTCACGCAGATCTTTTCCTGAGAGCAAACCACAGGGATTTGTGGTTGTCGCCATCAATGATAGGTTTGGGATATGATAAAATGTAGAAAATGGCTAAGTAGGAGAGTACATGCTTTATAAAAGAGAATTTAAAATAATAGCTCTCAGCAGCAGACCTTCGTCAGAAGCACATGCTGGAAAAATACAAACCCCATCCTAGTGATGGCGTCTGGTACAAAGTGAGAAATGAATACAATGTGTCTTCAGCAGCCCTGCAGATCAAACCACCAGAGATAAGCACGGATCTTTGGAGGCTCTATCCTCCTCTTTTTGAAACAGCCAAAATCAGTAGGGGAATAAAAAGGAAACGGCTTTATTATCTCTGAGTAGCTTGTTCCTCCCTTCAGCTAGTCAACTCTCCAAAAATGCATTTTGGTATAACTTGGGAGCAATCTTGATCTAGTAATTCCAGTTAGAGAAATATGTACCCCTCCCTGCCCATGTCCCATGTTGTTACTTCACTGTTTTCTCACCATTCTGACACATTCAGTAATCTCATATGTAACTCAACAGAAAGAACAATCAGGGCCAGTAATGGGCTGACAACATGGAGGGTGAAAAAAAACGTGACAGCGATAATAACCATGGAAGGAGCAGATCTCAAGTGAGAAAATCAGTCTCAGTGACCAGTGAAAGCTCCATAGGAAGGGTGTGAGTTCAAGAAATCCAATTCAACAAAAATGTATTGAGTGTACATGATGTGTCAGCTACTGGGATATGTCACTGAACAACCTAATGTGCTTTGCTCCCTGGTACCTAGGTTCTAGCATCTGGTGTGCATGTTATCAATAGCATTGCAATGCCTCTGGATGGAGCAAACTGTTGAGAGCTCAACTACCAAGCCGAAAGGTTGGTGGTTCAAAACCACCCTGAGGCACCTTGAAAGACAGGCCTGGCGATCTGCTTTTGAAAGCCTTGAAAACCCTATGGAGCAGTTCTACTCTGCCTGAGTAGGGTCTCCATAAGTCATAATTGACTCATCAGCAACTAACAATACCACCATCCTGGTTAAATCAGTAGCATTGCAAGTTGCATTAAACTCGAAGCATGCACCTCTGCAAGAGGATTTACTTCAGTTAAATTAACACCATGACAGAGTGAATTCTCATAATTTACCAAGAACTTAAGTTCTTGGTAAGTGAAATGTTTTCAGACATAAAATTCACAAAGAGAAAATTGTAAAACCAAAGGGTCATTTTTGGAGAAATAGGAAAACACTTTACTTCCTTCATGATTCTGCCCAAATGTTATCAACAAGGCCTTCCCTGGCCATCCAATATACAGTTTTAACCCCTCCCTAGCTCAGGCACTTCGTAGCCCTCCCTTACCTCTATGTCTGACTTGTACCACCTGACACATATAAATGCCCTTCTGTATTTACTTATTGCCTGTGTCTTCACTCTGGGGCTTTTTTACAGTTTTCCCAGCTGATCTTAGGAACCTCCTATCTCAGGCTGAGAGGTACCTTCCTTGGTGGATCTGTGATCACTGGTACTTTCCTACCATTGTCCTGTTACCACATGGGTCAAGATTTCCCGCAGTCAATGCTGGTGTCATTGTCAGAGACGTTTCTGGGAAATGGAAATGCTTTAAACTTCTAAAGTGGGTGATCAGATATAGAATTAATCAGTAGGTCACATATCCACCCAGGATGGAGCATCTCAAGGTGATGCATGAAACTTGTCGTAAGGCCAAGTGATGTGTAACTGCTTTGGGACCTCCTGTCTCTCCTTCCATAGGTCTGTTGGAGTGGTCTTTTCCAGATTACAAATCACAGCACAGTGGTTTTCATAAAACCCATTCACTGATTCTGCTTTTCGTCTCGCCATTAGTGAAGGAATGTTGACAGTTTATAATGATGAAACACGGAGGCATTTGATATTTATGATGGTGAACACAGTCGGGTCCAACTGACCAGGAGAAAGTAAATGCTCGTGTTACTAACCATTGTTACTGATTCACTAGGGCCAAAAATTCTGGGGTTGAGTTTCCGGAAGTTGATAATTTGATGATGAGTTGCCTCATGGTAATTAGTGGGAATTCAGGATACGTAGTTGAAAAAGTGGCTGAAATTGGAGGGTTGATTGCAGTTGATTAATAAGGAGGGATGGAACACAGTGGAAACTTGGTAATCAATTGGTAGTTCATTATCTTCATATATTTCTAACTAAAGGGCAATTTTCTGATTCCCAAGATGGAATTAGGAACAAGTTCTTTTTCCTCTATGTAAGAGGAGCTTTACACAGAAAACACAAACATACTAACTCTGAGTAAGGCAAAAGCAAACTAGAATTACTTCTTGTATCCTTCCTAGACCTAGATGGGGAAGAAAAGGGAGGATCCCAGTTCAAAAAGTGAGTAGAAGACTATAGCTTCTCACCACTCAAGGCGAGACGTGTAGTATACTGACGGCAGAGAAGGGGGGCTGGCATTTTCCCCAAGGAGGAGGAACCTGTCTTCTTTTGTCGGAGGAGAGATAGCTAGAGACTCTCAGCGGGTACAGTTGCAGCAGCCAAGACGAGGTGTCTGCACTGTTGCCTCGGGCTGCCCTGGATGAAGAATCATTCCAGTCCAGTCCAATTGCTGTCAAGTCAGTTCTGACTCATGGCAACCCCACGTGTGTCAGAGTAGAACTGTGCTCCATAGGGTTATCAATTGCTGATTTTTCAGAAATAGATTGCCAGGCCTTTCTTCTGAGGTCCGTCTGGGTGGACACGAACCCCCAACCTTTTAGCAGCTGAGCACTTTGACCATTTGCACCACTCACTGACTCTGAAGGGTCATTAGACTGACTTTATTTATGGGGCCAGTTGGGATTAGTCTAGAGCATCTGGACATCCAAGCAGAAGTGACCCCAAAATTATTTAAAAATGCATTGCTTAAAGCCAGTCACCGTCTTATTTATCAGACATGACATTGATGCTAAAACAATCAAGCTACTGCTTTCATCATATAGAACTTTTCACCAGCTTTGTATTTAAGGTCTATAGGCTTCAACTAATGTAGGAACAACCTGAAGGCCATTTAAAAAAAGTTTCGTTAAAGGTAGAAGTGATCTGGGGTATCTAGCTTCCCGAAAGATTGCCCTAGAGATACTTTCCAATTCACCTGTGACTCCTGGGAAATTTAAAAATATATTCCCACAGATCCCTTCCTGCTGTGCTGTCCGTGGTAACCAGAGCAGGCTGAGAATTGTTTTCCTGTCCCTTGTGTCCTGCATTCCTCACACTTAGCCCTACCTAGTCTCTTCCAGTATCATTTACTCTTGTCAGTCAGTGGATTTTCTTTACTTCCTGTGTGTCTAAGCATGCTGGGGTGTTGAGGAGGGAGGATGAGTAGGGATTTTATAAAGGTTATCCAATATCTTTGCCAGTTGTTTTCTGTGTTTCAGAGAGAGGAGAAGAAAAACAAACCAACCAAAGAAACTAAGAAGTATCTTCTGAAACAAAATTTAAAGAAATCATTAAATTGTTTAGTAAAAGAAGGCTTCTTACATCTCCATCTATTAAATTAAACCACTTTTCAGGTAAAAAAAAAATTTCAGCATTTTCTATAAGTTGTCTGATTCAAATGATCTCCTTAAACATCTCCATCTGCCTGCGCGATTGAACAGTTGAGAAGCATGTAGGACACAGAGTGGGAAGAAGAGGAAGGAAGCAACATTTGTGAAACAACTTTGCAGTGTCAGGGACAATTGTAGAACGTGCTACCTGTGTTGCTCATATAGTCAGGAGGCATCAAATGAATATTTAGCAATTATGACATGAAATAGCAAAATTGTAACATTTAATTTGCAACATTTTTAAAGAAACATGGATGTAGATATTATAATAGCTGGGAAACATTATTACCCTATCAGTATTATTGATTTTAAAGAGCAAACCTCATTGCAAATCTATTTTGTTCATTTATCCACTTCACAAATATTTATTGAGTGCCTGCCAGGTGCTGTGATGTCATTGTTGTTAGCTGGCATGCAGTCGGCCCCTGACTCATGGCGACATCATGCACAAGCAAAATGATGCCCAGTACTGCACATCCCCACGATGGGTTGCTGATCAGACCGTTGCAATCCATAGGGCTTTCACTGGCTGATTTTTCAAGTTCCGTCAGCCAGTTTTATATTTAAGAGGAGCCCTGGTGGCACAGTGGTTAAGAGCTACAGTTGCTAACCAAAAGGTCAGCAGTCCGAATCCACCAGCTGCTCCTTGGAAACCCTGCAGGGCAGTTCTACTCTGTCCTGTAGGGTCGCTGTAAGTCGGAATCTACTCAGTGGCAACGGGTTTGGTTTTTGGTTTCCGTCTCAAAGCCCTTCTTCTTAGTCTGTCAGCCATGCTGAAACCTGTTCAGAATCATCACAACATGCCAGCGTCCACTGACAGATGGAGTGTGGCTGTGCATGAGGTGCATTGGCTGGGAGTTGAACCCAGGTTTCCCACATGGAAGGCAAGAATTCTACTACCAAACCACTAGTGCCTCATAGGTAGTATGATAGGAGCTGGCAGTGCAGTGAGAGCAAGACGGACACAGTCCCTGACCTCATGGACCTTACCTAGCAGGGACACTGACACAAACATAGGTAGGATTAGAAGAGCTTTGCTCAGAATTGCAGGTCCTGGTCAAGGAGAGCTCTTTAGAATTATAAACTTAAGGGTTAGAGGTATTCTTCAGGAAAAGAAATCAGGGAAAGGGCCAGAGGATGAAGCTATAGGAGAAGAAATAACATGTTAAAAGGCCTAGAATGCGAAGAACTTGCATGTTAGCAAAGCAGAAAATAATTCAGTAGGAGGTAGTACAATTGCTTAAGTTGAGGGGATAAGAATAGTGAGAGATGAAGCTAGTAGAGACAGAGTTATGCTAATGACCTTGTGTTTTAGATTAAGGCATTTCCATTTTATTCTGAAAGCCCCAGAGGGCTTAGAAGCAGGGCAATGATTAAGAAAGATCACGTTGGCTCTTGTGTGGAGAACAGGCTGTCTGTGGACAAGGTGAGAGTCAAAGAGGCCCCAGGTCTGCTGCCATAGCCGAGGCAAGGTGGAGGTGACAGGACAATGGCAGTTCTAATGGAGGTAAATATATAAGTTAAAGACACATTTAGGAGACAGGATCAATAGAACTTGATGATTTATTAAACCTGGAGGAGAGGAAGAGGGACGAGTCTAGGATGACATATACATGAAACATATAGCACTTCTTTCTATCCTAAAACCAAAAATCCAAGCCCATTGTTGTGGAGTTGATTCCGACTCATAGTGACCCTATAGGATGGGGTAGAACTGCCCCATAAGGTTTCCAAAGAGCAGCCGGTGGATTCGAACTGCCAACCTTTTGGTTAGTAGCCGCGCTCTTAACCACTGTGCTGCCAGAGCTCCCTTCCTATCCTGGCGGGGAGAGGGAATGCTGTTGTAGAACATGATAGAAACTGTTCAACGTGTGAAAGCCATCCAGTCCTCAACTCTCAATGCCATGTGGAGAACTCCTGCAGTCTTCTAACATTTCAGCTGGTGGTATACATTTACTTTCTGAAGACTCAGTTCATCACTGAGTTATGATTTAAGATCCATTACTGAATAGTGAGCATTTAGGGGCAGGAGCACTGGTGGCACAACAGTTAATCACTGGGCTGTTAACTGAAAGATTGGTGGTTTGAACTCACCCAGTGGCTCCATGGGAGAAAGACCTGGTGGTCTGCTCCCATAAAGATTACAGCCTAGAAACCCTATGGGGAAGTTCTGCTCTGTCACATGGGGTCACTATGAGTCAAAATTGACTCCACGGCCCCTAACAACAATGGGGCAAGAGAGGGTGAACCCACAGTAGGTAGAACGAACCTCTCCTTAAAGTGGTGTCATCCACTCAGCGTTTCAGGGGCTTCATGGTCATGAAGGGGAGCAGCCCCCACAGCCAGCAGAAAGAACTGCTCCTGGTGTCTATGTGGACAGAGAAGACCCCTTAGCCCTCCACCAACAACTCATCCATTGGGTTTATCGACTTATTGCAACCTGAGAACTTACCCGTAGGGAAACACTGGAAGGTAAGCGTCTCTCCAGACATCATCATTTGTTTTTACCATTAAAAGCTTTTCGTGTGTGTCTGTTTATTTGAGGAAAGTGAGAGACTTTCTCAGGTGGTAACTGCCACAACTAATTATTTACCTATCTCAGAAACTTGGGAACTTTTGCCAACATAAAACAAAACGGCAACAACAACAAACCCACTTGCCGTCAAGTTGATTCTGACTCACGGCGACCCCATGTGTGACAGAGTAGAACTGCTCTGTAGGATTTTCTTGGCTGTACTCTTTATGGAGGCAGATTGCCAGAACTTTCTTCCGCAGTGTTGCTGGGTGGGTTCAAACTGCCAACATTTAGGTTAATAATTAAGAGCAAACCGTTTGTGCCACACAGGGACTTTTTTCTTTTGCCAGCATCCTCTTCTGAAAATGGACTATGGACTGTCCTTTTCCAGCTTCTGAGCCAGAGCTGTACATGCCCTCCTACATCCCACTCACTAGCTGTGTCTGCTTCGGCAAATTATTTAAACTTTACATTTACAAAAAGGCCTAGAATAGTGCTGAAAATAGTAAGTGCTACTAAAGCGCTGGATGTAATAATATTTATTACTAAGTAATTAGTAAAATATCTTGAAGCTTTGGATACTTGCTTCCATTTCCTGAATAATCCTTACTGGCTTTCAGTTTTCAGCTAACTTTGAATGTGTAGTTTCTCTATCACCAAGCCTCAAACTGAACAGGCTGCCTTTCATACTCAGCAAGCCTTTGGTGCCTGTATTAGTTTCCTCGATAGGCTGAAACAAATTACCACTAACTGGGTGGCTTAAAACAACAAAAATGTATCCTCTCATAGTTCTGGAGGCTTGTAGCCCAAAATCAGGGTGTCGGCCGTGTTGGTTCCTTTTGAGGGCTCTGCGAAAAATCTGTTCCACGCCTCTCTCCTAGTTTCTGGGGTTTGTGGCAGCCCAAGTGTAACCTCTGTCGCCGTCTGCACTCTGTGTCTCTTCTCTTTTTATAAGGACACCAGTCATATTGGATTAGGGTCCACCCTATTCCACTGTGACCTATGTTAATTAATTACATCTGCAAAGACTCTATTTCCAAATAAGATCACATCCACAGGTATGAAGGTTAAACAAACGAACAAACAAAAAAAGCCATTGCCGTTGAGTTGGTTTCCAAGGAGTGTCTGGTGGATTTGAACTGCTAACTTTTTGGTTGACAGCTGTAGCACTTAACTACCAAGGTTAGGACTTGAATATCTCTTTTTGGGGGACACAAAGAAACCCATAACAGTGTCCACTAACCAAGACGGTCCGGTCTGACCAATGACACTGATGGTGGACCTTGACTTTCCTCCCCTTCAGGCAGAAATGCCTTGTGTCACTTTGTTCTCCTCTGTTATTGATTGAATTGTGTCCTCCCGAAATGTGTATCAGTTTGCCTAGGCCATGATTCCCAGTATTGTGTGATTGGCTGCCATTTTGTCATCTGATGTGATTTTCCTATGTGTTGTAAATCCTGCCTCTATGATGTTAATGAGGCACGATTTACAACACTTAGGATTGTGTTTTAAGTCAATCTCTTTTGAGATATAAAAGAGAAAAGTGAGCAGAAAGACAGGGGGACTTCATACCACCAAGAAACAAGAGCTGGGAGTGAGCAAACATCCTTTGGACCCGGGGTTCCTGCGCTGAGAAGCTCGTAGATCAGGGGAAGATTGATGACAAGGACCTTTCCCCAGAGCTGACAAGGAGAGAAAGCCTTCCCCTGGAGCTGGCGCCCTGAATTTGGACTTGTAGCCTCCTAAACTATGAGAGAATACATTTATCTTTGTAAAAGTCATCCACTTGTGGTATTTCCATTAAAGCAGCACTAGATGACTGTAATGGTTAAGATTGTGTATCAACTTGGCTGGGCCATGATTCTCAGTATTTTATGTGATCCCTCCCATGATTGAATATACTGTGAGTAGCCAATCAGATGAAAGGGAGTCTCCTTAGGGGTGTGACCCACATCTAAATATAAGCAGACGTTCTGGCTTTTTGCTCTCTCTGAATCCTGCGGCTGCCTCCTGTGGTCTCATCTCCTGTTCTTGGGACTTGAGCTGTCAGCTTATCTGCCGAACTTGGGATTCGTCGATCTGCACAGCCTGTGAGCGGGAGCCCTGCTCTCCAACCTGCTAATCTTGGGCTTGCCAGCTTCTGTGGCTGCGTGACTTGGGAGACGCCTCTATCCTGATCCACGGATTTAGGACATTCTAGCTTCTACAATCGTGTGAGCTGTTTCCTTGATATAAATCTCTCTTTCTCTCTCTATATATATTTATACACTTTACTGGTTTTGCTTATCTAGAGAACCCAGCCTAAGACAATAACTGAGACACCTCTCTTAGAGAGCACTCATATTGCGTAGTATTTTAGGCCTTATTTTTTACATTTAATCTCAGCATCAATGTAATTCTAATTTCTTTATATTTGTTGGGAAGACTGCACATGAATCTTTGAAGATCAATGTGCAACTACAGATTATCATCCCCACACAAATCTTCCTCCATGCTGATGCTGTTCGTATTCTGTAATTCTCCTGTCTTTTCAGATCTGATCATAAATGTTCAGTTTTGAACCCATTTACTCTTCATTTATTAGTACTGTCTGTTAAGTTTTTGTCAGGTAAATTTTGGCTTCACCTTGCCCAAGCATTGTCCAGTTCTTTCTCAGGCCTTTGGATAAATTGCTCCTGAATTCTTTAGATTGGAGGTTTCTGCAGTTCTCCTTAAAAGGAATTTTGTTTGTTTGTTTTTCCTGACACATCCATTACTGCACAAATTAACCTTTCTGTTCTCCAGCTGGCAAACCATTCTCCAATGCATAAAACCCCTTTGTCTGGGGTTTTAATTTACTCATTGAACAGGTGATGCCTAGGGACCTTTTCTCAGAATAATGTCGTTAAAGGTATAAGTAAAATATCTCAGTATACATTAAAAAGGGTAAGAAACAACAAGCAAACGAGTAAACTGAAATATAGTTAAAGTATTTTAAAATTGTGATAGAGTAATAAATGAACTTCTTTAGTACTACATTAAATAACAAAATCTAACAACAGGTCTAATTATTATTATTTCAAAAAAAATCTATGATTTCTACTGGTGAAGAAAGTCACAAGTTCTGTTAATATAACTATTGTTTGTTGCCTACATTCAAAATTGATAGAGATGCTAATTTTCAGTCATATTTCTATGAGAAGAAACTGAACTTTTTCCCCACCCAAGTTCATGGACCCCTTGTATTCTATCCATGGATACTTTAGGGAGCCTCTGGACCCCAGGTTAAGAGTCTCCGATGGTAATTCTTTGTGCTTTGGGACTCAGCTCAAATACCCACCTCTGTAACACTTACCCTGAAATCACTAGGTCTACTTCTCTACCCTACTCTTGTGCTACCTTTTTCATGGTCTATTATGGAATATTCATATAGTATTGTTGTCATCGTTAGGTGCTGTCGAGTTGGTTCCGACTCACAGTGACGCTATGAACACCAGAACAAAACACTGCCCAGTCCTGCGCCATCCTCACAATCGTTGTTATGCTTGAGCCCATTGTTGCAGCCACTGTGTCAATCCATCTTGTTGAGGGTTTTCCTCTTTTTCGCTGACCCTCTTCTTCATCAAGCATGAGGTCCTTCTCCAGGGACTGATCCCTCCTGAAAACATGTCCAAAGTATGTGAGATGTAGTCTCACCATCCATGCTTCTAAGGAACATTCTGTCTGTTTATATGTTATCAGTATTATATGTTTACCTGTATCTCTCTTCTCTTTGTAAAGATCTGTGTTGTATTCACTTTTGTTTCTTTGGTACCCAGGACGGTGTCAGGCATATTGCAGGTACTCGATAAATGTTTAATAAGTGAATTAAAACTCTAGACATTGTTGGCAAGTTTTCCCAGGTCACCAGTAATAGAAGGACCTGAATTTAATTTATTATGTCCAACAAGAAGCATGGTATACAAGCTTTGACCTTTAAAAAGAGGTGTGCTTCCTGCAGTATCTTCTGGGCATAATCTTAACCTTTTACTTTGGATTAATTGCTCATGAAGTCACGACTATTGATTTATAGCTGAATTTTTATATGAACAAACAAATTGAAAAATTAATTCAATTGTTAGACAAAAATATGTATATGATAAAAATTTCTAGCATAAACATATTTCTACTTACAACTGAAAGAAAGAAACTGACAATGGAATATTATTTGCTTACAAGAAAATTATTCTGAATAACATTCTGGGAGATTATAAATAATTTTAACCATCAATTAAAAATGTGGCTATAGAAAAATTAATTTTGACAAATACAAATGTATTAAACTTACTGGTAAATAACATTAATTAGCTGCTATTTAAGTGCCAAGTTTTACTTCCATGTTGCCCAACCGAGTCCTATATAAAGTCAGACATCAAAGAACAGCTGAAGTTAGATATGATGCTTCAGGCACTGCTGGAAGGTGAAAGTGGGCATAGTCTCTGATTAATTGTAAAATGATATGAGTTCTGGTAGTAAGCATAGGGTATCATAATGAGAAAAAGGAGGAGGAATATGGAGAGCTAGAGCCAACTGGGTGGTGTAAATGTTTAACCTGCTTGTCTGCTAACCAAAAGGTTGAAGGTTCAAGTTCACCCAGAGGTATCTCGGAAGAAAAACCTGGCCATCTATTTACAAAAAATCAGTCATTGAAAACCCTATGCAGCACAGTTCTACTCTGACACATGTATTGAAGTTAACTCAAAGGCAACTGTTAGAGCCCAACGAGACTGATACATAAGCAGGCCCTCAGGGATGCTGGTGTGGTCAATCTAGAATCAGTCTCTTTCTCTTTCTTCCCTCCCCCTCCCAACTGCCCTTGTCCCTCCTATGTTGTTTTGGGTAAAGGGTAATTTTCTAGGTTATTACAAAATTCTTATACATTTTAATGAATATACAATATTTACAAAACAATGTTAGTATCAGTTCATGATGAATTTTTTTCCTGCAAAAAAATATTTATCCTATGCTTTAAAAAATATTTTCATGCAGAAAATCGAGATAAAAAAATCAATATTGATGAAGCAAAAGCCATTCCTGCCTCACTTTTAAAGATCTCAAAGGAGTTTTTTTTTTCCTTTTAAAAATTTTTTTGTACTGAGTGAATGGAAGAGAAAAATTACAAATGAGAAACTGTGAGGATAAATGGGATCATGAAATATTTGGAAAAAAATTGTAGTTATTAAGTTTTTTAAAACTATCATGGTTAGATTTCCCATTTTATGAGAGAGGGGGAAGGGGTCACAAAGTTCTAGAGAGGACAAGGAAGATGCAGTTTCTGTCACCATCATGAACAGTGGAGCTGTGATGGTTATCTTCACAGTAGAATGTACATTCTGGCTGCTGGAGAGTTCTTTCTTACAAACCCACTTTGTGATTATAGGGATTTATGAGTCACACAGGCCAAGACTGTCAACCTTACCACATGTCTGAGAGGACTTTCTCATGCTGCAAAGGATTTGGGTCAAGTCACTTTCTTCCTTTTTCCACCTCCTTCTGTCTTTCTCTCTCTCTCTCTCTCTCTTTTTGTTCTAACCAGAGAATGTATTCCAATTTTTATTTTCTTTTTCTGTTCAAGCCCTACAGCTCTGCCCAAGGCAAAATGCTTCAGGGATTAGAAAGATGAAGCAGCTAAGCCAAATGGATAATGACAGCCAGTGAAAGCATATAAATTTCAACAAGCAAATGTTCAACATTGTCTCTTGGGCCTCCCACTAACATTAACATCACTAAATCTTCCCATCTGAGGTTCTAACAAAACAATCAAATAAGTAACAAAGCGTCAGCCACTCATAGTTTTCAAATTAATGAGTTTGATCTTCATTAGTCTCAAATTAGATTCTTGAGTACACTCACCTTCAGGATAGGAGCTCCCATCCTCCAAGAAGTTCATTATCTGTAGGTCAGGTGTTGTTTTTGTTATCAGGTGCCATCAAGTCTGTTCCGATTCATAGCGATTCTGCGTACAACAGAATGAAACACTTCCTGGTCCCGCACCATCCTCACAGTCATTGCTATGTTTGAGCCCATTGTTGTAGCCACTGTATCAGTCCATCTCATTGAAGGTTTTCCTCTTTTCTGCTGACCCTCTACTTCACCAAGCATGACGTCCTTCTCCACAGACTGGTCCCTCCTGATAACATGTCCAAAGTAAATCAGACAAAGTCTTGCCATCCTTGCTTCTAAGGAGCATTTTGGCTGTACTTCTCCCAAGACAGATTTGTTGGTGAAGAGATAAGAAAACTTTTTTCAGCTCTCCTTAGCCACTTCAGATATCCTAGTCAGCACTTTAACTTTTGGATCTAATGTTGTACAGAGAAGGGTTGGGAAAAGAGGGTACTGATGCAACAAGCAACCTAACTCAGCCCATCTCTCCTCTGGCCATTCACAGTTACTTCCATTAAACCTTCTGTCTTTGTAATTGTTGTTGTTAGGTGCCATCAAGTCAGTTCCAACTCATAGCGACCCTATGTACAACAAAATGAAACACTGCACAGTCCTGTGCCATACTCAAAATCATTGTTATGCTTGAGCCCATTGTTGCAGCCACTGTGTCAATCCATCTTGTAGAGGGTCTTCCTCTTTTTCACTGACCCTCTAGTTTACCAAGCATGAGGTCCTTCTCCAGGGACTGATTCCTCCTGATAACACGTCCAAAGTATGTGAGACAAAGTCTCAGCATCCTTGCTTCTAAGGAGAATTCTGGCTGTACTTCTTCCAAGACAGATTTCTTTATTCTTTTGGCAATGCATGGTATATTCGATACTCTTCGCCAACACCATAATTCAAAGGCGTCAATTCTTTGGTCTTCCTTTTCATTGTCCGGCTTTGGCATGCATATGAGGTGATTGAAAACACTATGGCTTGGGTCAGGTACACCTTTGTCTTCAAGGTGACGTGTTTGCTTTTTAACACTTTAAATAGATCTTTTGCAGCACATTTGCTCAATGTAATGCATCGTTTGATTTCTTGACTGCTGCTTCCATGGGTGTTGATTGTGGAACTGAGTAAAATGAAATCCTCAACAACTTCAATCTTTTTTACATTTATCATGATGTTGCTTATTGATCCAGATGTGAGGATTTTTGTTTTCTTTATGTTGAGGTGTAATCCATACTGAAGGCGGTGGTCTTTGATTTTTAACAGTCTAAATGCTTCAAGTCCTCTTCACTTTCAGCAAGCAAGGTTGTATTATCTGCATATTGCAGGTTGTTAATGAGTCTTCCTCCAATCCTAATGCCCCATTCTTCTTCATATAGTCCAGCTTCTTGGATTATTTGCTTAGCATACAGATTGAATAAGTATGGTGAGAGGATCCAACCCTGACACACACCTTTTCCTGACCTTAATCCACAAAGTATCCCCTTGTTCTGTTTAAACGACTGCCTCTTGATCTGTGTACAGGTTCCTTATGAGCACAATTAAGTGTTCTGGAATTCCCATTCTTCGCAATATTATTCATAATTTGTTATGATCCACACGGTCGAATGCCTTTGCCTAGTCAGTGATATACAGGTAAACATCTTTTTTGGTTTTGTTGGTTAGGTTGATTCAAATCATGTTTTTCTTAGACAAATAGGGTATGTAGTTTAGAATGTGGTAAGATTTTGGAAAAAATATTAGTTACTCCCTAATTATAAGTTGTATTTTATTTAGTGACTTTAGGGAGTGGCACAGAATTGCATATCAGCACTTCACATAACATCTGTCCTAATAGTTTATTTTGACAGTTTACTTATGACTCACCAAAATTAGTGAAGTTTTTCTGTTTTCCTGAATGTACTTGTAGGTACAGTACAGCCTAGTGCTTTGATGTTTTGTTTTTGCTGAGGTCAGGGAAAATCAAGGCCCAACGTATACCCCAAATGCATTTTCACTTGTCATGAATTTATTATGAACTGGCCTTGTGTTGTTAAGTGTTTTATTTAGTCTTGTTATAGGTTGAATGGTGTCCCCCCCAAATGTGGGTCAACTTGGCTAGGCCATGATTCCCAATATTGTGTGGTTGTCCTCCATTTTGTGATCTAACGTAATTACCCTATGAGTTATAAATCCTAACCTCTATGAAGTTAATGGGGCAGGATTGTAGGCAGTTATGTTAATGAGGCAGGACACAATCTATAGGATTAGGTTGTATCTTGAATCATTCTCTTTTGAGATATAAAAGAGAGAAGGGAACAGAGAGGAGGAGGACCTCATTACCACCAAACAAGAGAAGCTAGGAGCGGAGCACATCCTTTGGACTTGGGGTCCCTGTGCTGAGAAGCTCCTAGACCAGGGGAAGATTGATAATAAGGACCTTCCCCAAGAGCCAACAGAGAGAGAAAGCCTTCCCCTGGAGCTGGCACCCTGAATTTGAACTTTTAACTTCTAGACTGTGTGAGAGAATAAATTTCTGTTTGTTAAAGCCATCCACTTGTGGTATTTCTGTTGTAGCAGCACCAGATGACTAAAACAAGTCTGTAACACTTAAGGGATTTTGAGAAACGTGATTTCTAACATGATAACATTGAAACTAGGGCAATTACTATTTTCTCAATATACATTAAGTTTTATGAGAAAAATAAGAAAAACTTCTGGTTACCAAATATCTAGTAGAGCTAAAAATGTTTTCCTAGCAAGAAAAGTACTGGTTTTATACTGTAATAGAGCAATTGCATTACAGTGTGTTGCTACACACTTTCATTTTTATTTCTAGTAGGATTTCCCTAGCCATTCCTAAAGTGCATGCAGATGTTTAATTTTCAAAATAATGGTGAGATGTATTTTGACACTAAGGTAAGATGCTAAGGAGGTGGGTTTCCAAGGGTACTTCCTTGGGAGGGCTCTAGAAGTTATTTTTAGCTAAGGACTTGATGACATCAAAAGAAGCAATTACTAGTGGAGTGGCCCAGGAGGACCTTTCTATGTTGTGACTTCCATTCTTACCTAGTAGATGGCATTCCAGAGGCATATTGTGTGTAAGTTAATAATTGAAATTCTATAGCATATTTGTCACTTTTCCTAAGGCTGATTTACTAAGCAGAAGAGGTGAACACTTCTTCCATTCTTCTAAATTCTTCCCCCACATTTTCATGCATGCACACACACGTACACACACAGGGACATATACACACACATGCTCACAAATGTGCATGCATGCGTATACATGCACATACATATTCAGCCTTTGTGGCAGTAAACTGTGGAGCAACAGTACAGAGAAGAATAGCAATAAAGGCATATATTTCTGCAACAGGTGATAGGATACAATAATGGTACTCTACTACCCTGAAATTCCTTCTTCCTTTGGTGAGAGATTGGAGCATCTAATCCTGCTAGGGCCATTTTTTCTGTTTAATATGATTTAATAAGCAGGTCTTTTCCACTGTGTGCCATTGTCCCAAACAGTGGTGTCTCTAGGGGGTGTGGGGGGTGTGGACCACACCGGTGACACTGTCAGAGGGGGTGACACCAAAATGACTGTCTATAAAATTTTTGTGCAGTGTTTCAGCAGAAATTTATTATTTTTTTATAAAAACATTGCTGCAGTTAATTACAACAAAAAATATTTTTTCATAAGCCCGGCTTACATTTATCAGTATACCTACAAGGCTAAAACTCTATGCTGGTTTACTTTTGGAAACTTCTAATGTGCTCTGGTCAGAGCTGTCATTGTTACCCAATTACAATGCTGCTTAGACTCATGTGGTTTCTTCTGCATGTGCTGCGAGCACGCACTGTTGCTTTGGTTGCTGCCTGTGTTTTATAGTCACTGATTTTGTCAAATTTCTGGTGTTTGAGCTACAATATTATGGTAATTAGTATTTGTGAACCTATATCACTAACTTTTGTAAGAGTGAAGTAGTGATTACAGGAAAAGGAGAAAGATCAAAAAAGGCTTCCACTCAGTTACTAATAATATCGTAACTAATAATGTAATTCAGTGTGGAAATATTTTACAAAACAATTTTGTTGTTAGTATTCATATAATCTAAGAAGTATTACATATAAGCAGTTTACAACTATATTTATCACATGTTAATCTATGATTAAAATTGATAATACACTTATGTGTTTAACAATTATTGCTTATATAACTCTTTGATAACTAAATAGAGAAATTGACCATTTAAAACATGAAGTGGGGAAGTGCTATGTTTCTTGATACATGTTAGAAATAAAACTTAAATCTTAAATTCTTTATTTTTAATTTAGTCTTTTATTAATTTTCTTTAAAAACATCATTGTCTTAAGAATATGTATCTGACTTTAATGAAATTTTCAGGACTTACATTTGAATTATGGTTTAAAAAATAGTGACACATTAAAAACTGAGTTGGCAAAAAGCATTGATTGTGATGAAGTCATTCACAGGTTCACAGCTTTGAAGGCCAGGAAAGAAAGTTCTGATTTAGTGGAGATGGTCACCAAGTACTGAAATGCTTGTGTATTTGTTCCTGGGTTTTTTTTATGATATTATTTCATTTATGAATATATTTCCATATGCATTTGTCTACAACGTCTACATTATTTGGGCCATTATTGATTATACAGATTTAATCCATTAATGTAAAATTTAATGTTAAAATGAGCATAATTTTAATGTAGTTCTTAAAAGCTTTTTACTTCAAATTCTATTGTCTTCTTACCGAATTTTCACTTCAACCACATGAAATTATGTAAATGTAATTACATGTAGGCTGTGCGTATGATCCTGCTGTTTAAAGACGTAATTTTAATTTTATTAGTTGTTCATGTCCCTACTATTACCATTACCTTCAGTGATATATGGGAATTATGACGTACGAGTAACATGAGTACAAAAGACATTACTCAGGATTCTGTATGGTCTGGTATGGGAGGAGGTCCACGGGGCGGGGGGTGACACCATGAGTTACTGCACTGGGTGACACCAACCCTAGTGATGATGCTGGTCCCAAACGCAATTCCAGTGACTGTTAAGGATCAAATCAATACAGAACCAATATAATTCTGACCTTAAGGTCAAAATAGCATTGTAAAGTACAGCAGAAAGAACTATTTTTGTGCTTTTTTTTACTATATGGGGAAAACTGAAGCTCTGAATATCATTTAGGTTGACTTCTGGTCCAGTGGAACGTTATTTCCAACTTTGTTCATCTTTCCCCATGATTCATTCACACTTTTCACACATTGCCTTCTATGGCCTATTGCTCTCACCAGCAAAAACCCATGGGAGCATTTAATATCGCTACGGTTTCTCCACTGGCAAAATAAAAATCTCCTCACAGATGTATTTGGAAAATTAATGAACTTTATTTAAGCCACTTAGAATTTCTTGTAGAAAAAATTATTTATAATCATAAGAAAATTCTTTGGATAGTTTCTCAAAATGCTCCTATCTCTGTAATTCTTGGTTCTGAAGCTGTTCCTACAGAAGTTACTCCGTTAGAATCCATAAGATATTCCTCATAATATGAAGAGCTAGGAACATGCTTTAAGCGAGAGCTGTAAGGGAAAGCCTCTAGCTGTCACACGTAGTTCTAGCACCATACTACCTGGCTGTTATATAAAATTTACCTGAATTGATTATTCTATTCTAAATCTCAATTACTCTGTTCCAAGATAAGAAATAAGATGGTTATCATTGTATAATAAAGTCGCAAATTTTAACACATATTACAATTCAGCCTCTTCTCAGCTTCTGCTGGTGCTATACATTATAGACCCTCGCCACTCAAGGTATGGTCTCTGGACCAGTCGCGTGGGCATCATCTGGGAGCTTGTTAGAAATGCAGACTTTCAGGCCCTACCTACGACCTATTGCTTGAGAACCTACGTTTTTAACAAAATCCCCAAGCAATTCATATGCACAGTTTAAGAAGGACTGTTGGGCATTATCTGAAGTCAGCTGTGACCATCTCAATCTGGATAGTTGACTTCGCACAGCCCCTACTACTGACTCAGCCACCCTTCCTTTTTTAAGCTTCTTCTGGTGAGTTCCATGGTCATAGCCTTAGCTGCTTCTGTGTCTGGTCCATACCACACAGGATGGCTCAGGAAAGCTAAATCTTAGCCCTGCTGCTGCTATGTTGGGCTGCCACGCAGTGGCCCACTTTGCCATAGGGTGGTGCTCTTTCCACTCTGTCATGCTGCCCTGAATGACTGTTCAAATTGTCGGAATGCTTTAGATGCTTACCAGGACATCTATGGCTGTTATTTTCAATGAAGCATATAGTGCATTCATTCAAATGACAAGGGAATCGGAGCAGTTAGAATATTAAATGAATCACTTCCATTGTGAAAACCATCATGTTCTTGACATTTTTATTTAGTTTTTATGACTACTTACTAGGGGATTAAAGGTTGGCACATTAGTCACTGATGTTTGCCTGTCTACCAGCGCTGTTTGAGGTTTTCATGGCATAATCCTTTGGGGTCAGACGGCATGATGTGTTAAATATTGCCAGGTTCCAAGGAATGGGAAAGCCTTTCCTTATGGCGATTTATCTTGAATTATCCAGATAATAAGGGCAACAGATTTAGCTTTGTTAACCTACGTTTTGCTAGTAAAAGCAAACTGACTAACGATGATCTCTGGAGTCAGAGCATCACCAAGGAAGGCAGTCGATCCACAAGTCCCACTTGAACATTGCTTCCTGTATGTCTGGGACGTGTGAGTCAGTCATCTTGTTCCAATAATCTGTGTGTTTCTCTTGGACCAAAGTCGCTGTGGAAGAATAAGAGGCTTCACGACCAAGAAAGAATAGAATGATTTTGCTGGAGTGTAAGAGTCTATCAAGGCGGGCAGGGCAGTTCAGAAGCAGTCCAACCCAGAGGGGAGTATTTTATCATTGACATGGCTTGAAATCATCACACATGGTAATAATAGAAAGCAGATTGGCTTTTAGGCAATGCACCCCCTTATGGCTTGCACCTGGGGCAGTCCACTCCCACCACCATCTCCTCCCTTAGTATTCCACTGAAGGGGAGTTTATTCACAGGTTTTAGGATGCTGCATACCTGGTAAACATATGTTCCAACTCTAACGGCCAACACTCTCAGGCAAGAGCAAGAAATGACTGGAGCATTTTCGCTGCAAGTTAATGTCTCATTCTTTGCTTTAGGATTCTGAGTTTGACATTTAGATTAGATGGGTTGGTGCGGTAGTCAGAATAATGACCCCCATAGATGTCCACATCTTAATCTCTGTAACTTGTGACTATGTTATGTTACATGGCAAAGAAGGAAGATGATTGCGGATGGAATTAAAGTTACTAATCAACAGATAAGTGAGATTATTCTGGATTATTTGGGTGGGCCCAATGTAATCAAAGGATCCTTAAAAGTGGAAGATAAAAGCAGAAGAAGAGAATCAGAAGGAGATGTGGCTAAGGAAGAATGGTTAGAAGGATGCAACATTGCTGGCTTTGAAAAAATAGAGGAAGGGGACCACAAACTAAGGAATGTGGGTGGCCTTTAGAAGCTGGAAAAGGCGAGGAAGTAGATTCTCCCCTACAGCCTCCGGAAATGAATACATCCCTGAAATATCTTGATTTTAGCCCAGTAAGACCTGTGTTGAACTTGTCACTTCCAGAAATGTAATATAATAAAATTGGGTTGTTTAAGCCTCTAAGTCTGGTGATTTGCTACAGCAGTAATAGAAAATTAATACAGTTGATAAAGTAAATATTGGTATGGTGCAAAGAGGCTGGCTTTAGAGTCTGACAGAGCCAGATACATCTTTTTAGTTATGTGTCATTGGTAAGTTTCCTTAGCCTTATTTTCCTTATCTGCAGAATGGACATAGTAATACCTTGTAGAAGTGTTGTGAGGAAGACATAAGAAGGCAGTATCAGGTTGTGGCTACTCAAAAACGCTAATTCTATCTCTGGCTCTTTCCCCAACATGGTTCCGCTTGTACAGCTTCGTGGTCTTTTAGTGACTGTCCTTGTTTCTTTAAGGCTTACTTCTTGGTTTTCTTTAAAGAGCAAGAACCAAACTGGCACCAGTGATGACAGGCAGAGTCCTGAGAAATCTCACTGCATTTACTTGATGCTCCACTGTTTTCCTTTGAGAACCTCCATTGGCCATGCAGTCCCCTACTAATTACCAGGATTTCCATCAGTGCCAGATTACCTGTGAACTCCTTATGGGTGGTGCAAATGGTTAACGCATTTGGCTGCTAACTGAAAGTTAATGCACCAACCTTTAACCCCCTAGTGAAGTAGTCATAAAAACTAAATAAAAATGTCAAGATCATGATGGTTTTCACAATGGAAGTGATTCATTTAATATTCTAACTGCTCCGATTCCCTTGTCATTTGAATGAATGCACTATATGCTTCATTGAAAATAACAGCCATAGATGTCCTGGTAAGCATCTAAAGCATTCCGACAATTTGAACAGTCATTCAAAGCAGCATGACAGAGTGGAAAGAGCACCACCCTATGGCAAAGTGGGCCACTGCGTGGCAGCCCAGCATAGCAGCAGCAGGGCTAAGATTTAGCTTTCCTGAGCCATCCTGTGTGGTATGGACCAGACACAGAAGTAGCTAAGGCTGTGACCATGGAACTCACCAGAAGAAGCTTAAAAAGGGAAGGGTGGCTGAGTCAGTAGTAGGGGCTGTGCGAAGTCAACTATCTAGATTGAGATGGTCACAAATGACTTCAGATAATGTCCAACAGTTAAACTGTTCAAGTACACCCAGAGGTACCTCAAAAGAAAGGCCTGGAGATCTACTTCTGAAAAATTAGCCATTGAAAATTCTGTGGAGCACTCTGACACACATGGGTCACCATGAGTCAGACTCAACTGGAAGACAACTGTGTTGTTCCCCCCACCCCCTTATGGTCAGAGAAGTATCCAGCAGGTCACTGTTTAGTGGGAGACCTCACCAATGGTCATGTTAAATGAATAATATATTAATGAATTATAAACTACTTTTCTTTCACCTTTGCTCTTTGTACATCCCGTTCCTCTTCTGTATTAAAACTGAACAAGTAAAGCATTTCAGAAAGATCCATTAATTTATTTGAATGGATATTTGTCAGCATTTCTCAGAAAAATAGGGTACCACCTGACTAGATATATCATTGTATGCACTCGCTAAAAAAGCATTGGAAATGTAGCTGAATCCTTTTATCGAAATGTATTATGATAAATATTTATTTCCCTCTCCCTTTTTAAAAAATGTCTTCTCCTCTGCACATATCCCTTCTAGGACCCTTCCTAATAAAGAAGAAAATATTTCTAACTGCCCAGCAGGCTTCAGGATGATACTGACAGGCTCTGTGCCCAAATTATCATATTCATATGATCTTAATGACACTCTTGGTTCACTCTGTTCTGAACTGGAGTCCAAATCCTGATTGTTTTCTTGAGCAAATAATGACAACAGCTGTGAGATCTCAGGCCATCTATTCAGTTTCACCCCTGCAACAGCTGTCTGTGCAAAGTTGAGAGTAATTAATATATATACAATGCTCTCAACTCTATTTATATTAAGTGCCCCAAAGGGCAACCAAAAAACCAGAGTCCTGTAAAATTCCAAGGCCAGAACAGCTATTGGAGTGGTGTTTCTCTTGTAATGTCTCTGTGGGTACAAACATTTATTATTTCTGTTTTTCTGAGCATCCTTTTTGGTAAATGCAAGAACTGTGAGTGTCTGAGATGTAGTTTTACTTGCAACCTAACAAGTTAGTCTGCTACATGGAAGAAGACACAAGACTCCTGGATCAGAGATGAAGGATACTTTATTACTACAACAGTGACAGTAAGGCAATGAAAAGAGAGCCAGATAATGCCTGCATATGCAGGAGGTGGGGGATGGGGGAGATTTTATAATGGACTGCTGGCCCTTTGGTCTAAAGAAATACATTTTCTTTATTATACTGAATGATAAGCAAACTTCCCTTCACTACAGAAAGGGAGACACTATGTTCATCCTCCCAGGTTTTTCACTGTACAAACGTTCTTGGAAAAAATAGCCTGGAAAAAAGGTAATAGATCCTCTGTTCCCAAACGTGCATAAATATGGGGAATTGTTTCCCAACAGTGGCTTCTTAGATGTAAATAGCTTCTTACCCATGTTGATAAGAATGTTCCAGTATGAAACATTGTCATAGATATTTAATATTAAATTTTTTCTCATAAGGGAAGAATTTGTTTGGTGTCCCTTGCAGAATACAGGATTCAGTATGTGAACTTTTCTGTTTGGTTCAATCGGATTAAAAAATAAACCAATTTTATTTTTTCCAATAATACAGATATTCACCTGGACAGGTGATGGGAATGGGGAAGACAGAGGAGGAATTATGTGCCTTGTAACAGGGCCTTACCTTTTCTTTTGCAAATTGCTGCCCATTTTAATGTTGTTGGTCAGCAGCCAGAGAAGAGAGCCAAGGAAGGTCCAGAGGATCTCTGCCTTGGAGGCAGGAAAGAGTACAGGAAGCTCCCAGAGGCTGAAGTTGTCGAACCTAATCAGACCTGGCACAGGATCACAACACAATCATGTCTTCAGCCATCAGGGTCATTGATATTTTAGCTTCGGAGTCATTTGAGTATGGATTTTAATTCTGTCTGTGTGACACTCAGCAAGTTACTTAACCTCACTAACATTTGGTTTCCCCATCTATAAAATAAATACTAAAAAATTAGTTATATAGGGTCCCAGCAGAGAGCGGATACCCTATAAACAGTAATTTGAATACTGAGAGGCAGTATTATAGAGCATTTAAGAAAAAAAGACTCTGGATGGATTCTTTAGATCCCATCTCTTGGCTAACACTTTCTAGCTCTGTGACCCAGCATTAATTTAATAACTTCTCTATGTCTTACTTATACAAGGGGTAATGATACCATCTACCGCGTAGCATTAATGTGGAGATGAAATGAGATAATACATGTAAAGTACTCAGAACAATGCTTGCACACAGTACACACTCAGTGATGTTAGCTGTTATCCCCCCAGTTGTTTGGCCCAAAACTAGGAGTCTTTCTTGACTCTCATCTTTCTTTAACCCTCACATTCTATCCATTAGGCAATCTTTTGAGCTCTACACTCAGTATAAATACCCATTTCTTGTCTCTGCTAGCAACCTGTCTATACCACTGTTGTCTCTTGCTTGCACTAATGCATTAGTCTCCTATTGACCTTTTGGCCTTCACCTTTGCCCCTATACCATCTATTCTCACCACTGCAGTCACAGTGATCCTTTAAAATGCAAGCCAGATCATGTAATTCTGTTACTCAGAATAAAAGCTACAGCCTTGTAAGATCGTGTAGATCTGGTCCCTATTCCTTCTCTGACCTCATCTCCTCCTCTCTTCCCTCATTCCCTCTGGCCCATTGGCACTTGCCTCCTTGCTGTTTCTGGAACATACCAGGCATGATCCTGTTACAGATCCTTTGCAGTGGCTCTTGTCTCTCATAGGAATACTCTTCCCCCAGATAACCCAGGGCTCACTTTCTCACCTCCTTCAAACTTTCCTCAAATAGCTCCTTTTCAGTGACCCACGCTGGATTGCAGTCACCTCCACAAACTCTAGATCATTCAATTCTCTTAACCAAAACCAAACCAGTAGCTGTTGAGTCGATTTTGACTCAAGGCAACCCCATGTGTGTCAGAGTAGAAATGTGCTTCTTAGGGTTTTCAATGGCTGATTGTTTTGGAAGTAATCACCAGGCCTTTCTTCTTAGGCACCTCCATGTGGATTCAAACTGGCCACTTTTCCATTAGTAGCCAAGCGCTTAGCCATTCGCACTGTCCAGGAACTCTACTCAATTCCCTTACCATGCTCTATTTTTTCCTATCTTATAACATACTAGGTAATTTATTTAACAAGAATGTATGCTCAGTGGGTAGGGGTTTTGTCTGTTTCACTCTCTCATGTTTCCTAGGCATCTAGATCAGTGCCTTGCACAGACATAAATAAATATTTTCAATAAATATTTGCTGAATGGATGAAATGAATGTTAATATTGCTTTTTGTTGCTATTTGCTTTATTCCTAGGAAGATGGACCCATGCATATAATGTACCATCTTTGAAACAGCAAAGGCTGGGTTGGCTCCACGATTTGTGGGTGTTAAATAATAATAAATGAATGAAGCGTAGCAGCAGTGACCCTGTTGATGATGATAATGAATCACATTGATATAGTGCTTTTCCTCTCATACCGACTTTTTGTGGAATTCCCTTCAGTGTCACGGTGATGGATTATCCCCATTCCTTCTAGGAAAATGGCTATTCCATTGTAATGTAAGCTTTAGAAATGAAAAATAATGCCTGTTGCAATCAACTTTTAATTTTCTACTCTAATGGAGTGCTGATGCTGAAGAAATAATCCCCAAATCATTTACATTTGATGTTAGTACACAACCAGGGCCTTATACTCTGAAAAATCCATTAAAACATCAGAAGCAGCATGTGATAATAGAACGAACACTGGCCTGGGAGTTAGACTGGGTTTTGGTAAAGCCTCAGTACCTCAAATCTTAAGTGCTCATTTGGCATGTCATTTCTTCTTGTCTCTCACCCTCAGTTTCCTCATCACTAAAATAGAAACCAAAGTCCTTCCCTCTTTTAAGGCTCCATCACAAAAGCTTCCTATATAAACTCCCCCTCAGCCTTGCTTGTCCCAGTTAAGCAGTAACCCCTACTCCATCTTGGTGTCCTCCAAATTAGGTAGTAACCCTAAAGGGATTTCCACACCTAATTTGCAAACCAGACAAAATGCCTGCAGTACTGAATCTGTTAAAATGAGAGATTAACATTTTACCTGTCTCTGAGACACTCAAAGGGTTTTAACATTTTCACACTTAAAAAATTAAATAAAGCAAGAGTGACAACCATATTGTTATAACGTAGCTCTTGTCTCTATTTCTTTTGGCAGAATACACTCGCACCCATCCAACTCCACCCTACTTCCATGTACTGATAGGATGAAGAAACCCAGGTATTCCTCAGGTCCTGGCATAGTAAATTCAGCCTGGTAGACACTGCCGAGGAGTCCTGGTGGCCCAGTGGTTAAGCCCTCGGGCGACAACCCAAAGGTTGGCAGTTCGAACCCACCAGCAGCTCTGTGGGAGAAAAGAACTGGCGATCAGCTTTCATAAAGACTGAAGCCTGGGAAACCCTATGGGGCAGTTCTGCTGTGTCCTATAGGGTCATTATGAGTCAGAATCGACTCAACGGCACACAACAATAGACGCTGCTAGGATAAGAGTGAAGACATGCCTTATATTCCCCGGTACCACGGCATTCAGAACCACCACACCCCCTGAATTTTCTTCTCTGTTCCTTTACTGGATATATAAAGTAAATGCAGGGAAGCAGTATTTGCTCCAAAAAAAAAAAAAAGAGACCAGTGAAATACATGGCCCTAAAGCACACTCTCATGTGGGAAACATTTTTAAGAGAATCACCGCCACTGGGATGTATCCCCTCACTACACTTCCTTGCAAAAAGGCAGATGATTTCCAACAGATGACTATTTCAAGTGTGGAGGTTACTCTCTGGAAGAAAATGAAACCCATAAAGTAAATTTTTATTTTAAAAAAAAGGTTTTCCAGTGTTTTGATAAAATCACCAACTTCTCAGTAAGTGTAGCTCATTCCTAGGAAGTGTGACTAGGAGGACTGGCATACCTATGTATAAATTATTCAGTACTATTTAGGTGAAAGGCGCTCCATCATCACTACAACAATTATTATCAACAGCATTTTCAGTGATACCTCACACATGGAGAAGTAATTAGATTGCCTGGCATGAAAGTAGAAACCCAGATATAGGTGTCAGTGGCCTCTGAGCAGTTAAAATAGGTCCACATTAATGCTCATGAGTTAAAACCTATTTGTAACTGGCACTATTCTAGTATATTGATTTGCTTGGTTTACCAACTCACATTAGAAGCAAATGGTAGAGGAGAGAAATCAGAAAACCTATTAAAAGGAAATGAAATAATAAAAAAGCATAACAATGCTGGACCACTAAGGGTGGGTACAAATAGCTTCCAAAACCCCAATAGACTCTGAGTGCATCACTGACAAAATTCAGTCATTGATGGTTATAATCATGACCTTGAGATCCTCGGATAGACACAGCATCATAGAATACTATGTTTTTGATGTTAGGGAATTGTATAATAAATTTAAGAAAGATATTCTATGTGAAGTAATTGATTTTGTCTTAATACTGCCATTTAAGAAGTGAATATGGGATCTTGGCACTACTAGTTATGCCCTAGCCTCGCATAATGTGCCTCTAAGTTTACCCAACTCTTTGCCCTGGACACAGTTTATCACCTCTGAGTCCTTTTTTCCTTCATGCAGAAATACCTCCTTCCCAAATGAATGAAGTAGGGCCTGTAAAAATAACATTCAATAGAGCGTTCTTTAGTCCTATTTTTTTTAGGCCCTATAGATAAAACAATGAAATATGTATGTATATATATATATATATATATATATATATATATATATGTATGTATGTATGTGTGTGTATAGATAGATAGATACATAGAGAGAGATTGTGTATGTGTGTGTTTTGGAAAGTAATTGATCTGTACACATCCAATCAATGCATTAAACAGACATTTTTGGATACCTACTATGTGCCCTGTCCCTGGGTGGCACAAATGGTTTGAACTCAACTACTAACCTAAAGATTGGCAGTTTGAACCCACCCAGTGGTGCTATGGAAGAAAGGTCTAGCAATCTGCTGCATAAAGATGACCGTCAACAAAACCCTATGGAGTACAGTTCTACTCTGTAACACATAGGGTCACCATGAATCAGAATTGACCTGATGGCAGCGGGTTTGCTTGTTGTTGCTGTGTTTTTGTTTCTTTTTAACTACATGCCTTACATTGGTTAGGTTCTGAAATAGCCACGATGGATGAGAGGAGAGGTTGGCATGAGGATTTCCCAATTCCATGGATCGTGACAACCACGGAAGCATATGGGTCTGGGCTGGTGGGTGAGGAGGCATTAAAAGAAAGTGTGCCTGTGTCAGTTAGGGAAGGCTGTCTGATAAAAGAAATTTTTCATCCTTTATGCTTAGAACTCTAGATTGAGAATGTCTTGATGGTGAATGGGGAAGACTATATAAAGTGGGATGAGAAAGTGAGACTGCCTACTTCATACAGTGAATCCATCTGCTGAGTCAGTTGGGTAGACGCAAAAAGCCGAAATGCACCCTGCGGGAGAGCCCTGTAAACAGAAGGGGAGGCAATTTTCATGAGAGTCTTAGTTTCCAAATGATGGAGGCCAACAAGAAAATAGTTTAACCTTCCAAAAGAAATCTTCACCTTTCATCCAATGTGGTGTGTTGCTTTTTCAAAGTACATTCAAACAAATTCAAGGATATTAAACAATATGTCTCAATTCAGTAAACCCAAGATCTATGAGCCAAAGGTATGTTCATAGTCTTCCTCTTATGTTCTAACATGATCTGATTCTATGTCAGCTTTTCCCATATGCTTACTCCTTTGAGTTTTTTGGAATAAGATTGCTAAATTCTATGTTTCCAAAGTTGAGTTTCTACGAGGTGTGTTATCAGAACATTCTTACCATGAAGGGAAAAAACATCACATCCTTCTACAAATCCTCTCATTCATACACATGGACAAGATGATCTGCTTGCTGTCAGCCTCTTTTCCCTTTATCTTCACCCCTGGGAGGCTACTCTGGCTTTGCACCCATTGCTTCATGTTCTGTCAAAGGCCGACTCAATGACTGAACTAATCATGCTGTCTGTACACCCCTGGGGCTAGCCTGGGCATAATGTGCATCTAAGTTTGCCCAGCTCTTTCCCTTGGGCATGGTATATCACTTCTGAGTTCCTGTTTCTTCATGCAGAAAACAAGAGCTTGCATCAGATTATCTCTAAGGTTCCTCCCTGTTTTCACATTTCAGAAGTGTCTAATTCAAAATCATTTGCCAAAAGTCACACAACCATAAACATCTGGGATACATATATTGTTGGTGTATTGTCTAACTTTGGGCCAGTCATTTCAGCTAAACCAATTGAAAAATGGGGGCTGGCCCAAGATCAAGGCATAGAAAACTTCTTCTTTAATTCTTGCTGCTTCTTAAATTCCACGCTTTGTTCTATTTACCTCAAGCCCTCCTCTCCTCCATTTTCTGAACTGACATAGCCCTCTAGACATTTCTGAGCAGCAGGTTGCAAATGCCTTTCCGAATGGTTGGCCGCATCCCAGGAAGAGATCCTAACCTTGCCATATCCTAGAACATTTCCTCTGTACTTTGAAAGATCACTAAGGACACACACAAACACAGTCCAGGATCTTCCTGCAGATGAATGAATATTCCTGGGCCAAATACTGCATGAGGAAGATTGGGGAAATATTTTGGCAAGCTGAACAACACTCCTATTCATGCTCTCTGGCAAAACTATTGCTTGACTGTCCTGTACTTGGTGAAGGGCATTGTTTTCTAATCAAGATAATTTAGCTATTCTTAGGGTGATATTTAACACAGCAATTGCTTGAAAATGTCATATTTTCATATTGAATCTCTCCAGCAGCTAGAAGTTTAGATAAAGTTGAAAACAGGGACAATAGGAAAGATTTACTATGCATCCATTTTCTTTCTGAGATTTTATATTTGGAATGTATTTAATTTTTACACAAATTTTCTGGGCTCAATATTATATCCATTTGACCAGTAAAGAAACCAATAATCTAAGTGGTTAAGCAACTTGAAATTAGTGAATGACAGCTGGAATGTGATGTCTCTCTTACTCTTAAGCTCATGTTCTTTCTCCTAAACCACGTTGTTTTCCTAAAGAAAGGTTAATAAGAAGACGGAAAAATTGTATTTTATTGACTGTGTTTCTGGAAGTTTGTAGAAAACCCGTTGCCGTTGAGTCGATTCCAACTCATGTTTCTGGAAGTTTGTATATGTAATCTTATTTAATGTTTATAAGAATCCATCTTCTCCTTGCCCCATCCATCCAACATTGTGTCATAACTCATATTTTGTATTCACATTGTAATAACTGTGAAAAATTGTTCACTGCTGAGCCAAGCAGTGCACAGCAACCATTCCTTTTATCTTGGACAATCCTTAATTTTTCCTGGAGTTAATGATTGCTTCAGATTTTTGTTTGCATTTCTCTAAATCTATTGATATTTTCCTGTTTATTTCGATTTCTTTGTCATAAGCCTGTTTATAAAAGTTAACCTACATCAATTTCATTTTGTTTTTCATAGCTGAGTTTCTTTCCCCCATCCCCCTGGGGACCCTCTGTCTTCTACTCTAATCTCAACTAGATGCTCTTTAGGCTTGCTGGGAAGTTGTCACTGCAACTCTCCTCATTTATCATTCTGAGACTTCACAAATCTCTTGTTTTTCAGATCCCATACCTTCCTCTTCCTTGGCTTTTTCTCTCTTTAGCACATCCTCCAATATCTTCCAAGTATACCTATGAAAGAAGTCAATTTTTTGACCTTGTATATCTGAAATGTCATTATTACACCTTCACACTTGATTAATATCTGGGCTAAATATAGACTAGAAATTGGAAATCATTTCCTTTCAGAATTCTGAAGACTTTGCTTTACTGTTCCCCCACCCCACTGTTGTTTTTGAGAATTCCAGTGACATTCTGTTTCCTAATCCTTTGTATTTAATTAGGTTTTTTTCCTGAAAATTTTTGATTTTTTTTTTTAATCCCAGGTGTTCTGAAATTAAGATAATAAAAGCAATATCATTATTAATGGTTTCAGGAATTTAGTGGAACCTTTCACATTGGGGATTTTTTTTTCTTAATTCTTTGATGACTTCCTCCACTTCATTTTCTCTCTAATACTCAATTTCTGGGATTCCTATGATTTTGACATTGAATGTTCTCACAGATCTTTTCTCTCCTATTTTTCTAAAAATGTCTTCTTAGATAAAATTCTTGGAGATTTTTCTCAACTTTATGTTTCATTGCTTCTCTTCATATTTTTATTTCCTGTATTCCACTTTTAATTTCCAAGAGCACTTCTTCTTTTCTTCTGATTGTTCATTTTATATATCAGACTGCTCTTGTTTAAGAGGCAATATCGTCTCTCTGTGTTTGAGGATTTTTTTTTTTTTAATGTATCATCTGCTCCTTACATTATTGTCTTAGTTATCTAGTGCCGCTATAACAGAAATACCGTAAGTGGTTGGCTTTCTCACAGTTTAGGGGGCCACAAGTCCAAATTCATGGTGCTGGCTCTAAGGGAAGCCTTTCTTTTTCTGCTGGCTCTGGGCGAAGGTCCTTGTCTCTTTTCAGCTTCTGTTCCTCAATTCCTTAGTGGTCTTCAGGTGGCCTGGAATCTATCTTCCCCCATCTCTGCTTGCTTCTGTGTGCCTAATCTGATCTTTTATATCTCAAAGGCTTAAGACACACCCTATCCTGATATGGCCTCATATTACTAACATAATAAAGAAAACCCTATACCCAAATGGGATTACATCCGAATGTATAACACCAAACCAAACCCATTGCCATTGAGTCGATTCCGACTCATAGCGACCCTAAAGGACAGAGTAGAACTGGGCCAGGATTTACAACACATATTTTTGGGGAACACAGTTCAATCCATAACAGTTATCTTAAAGGTCTCTGGGTGGCACAAATGATTTGTGCTCCACTACTAACTACTAAAGGTTGGTGGTTCGAACCCACCCAGCAGTGCCAAAAAGAAAGGCCTGGCAATGTGCTTCTGTAAATATTACAGCCAAGAAAATCCCATGGAGCAGTTCTGTTCTGTAACATGTGGGGTCATTATGAGTCAGAATCAACTGGACGGCAACTTTTTTTTAATGTTACCTTAATTTTATCTGAGTTTATTTTTCCTCCTGGTCTCTGCCTTTCATAAGAGAGGCTTTTCTTAATTCACGATGATTTTACCTGTCAATTTATGTTTAAGAACAAGGCATGGAAAAGCATATTGAAGCTCTATGTGGGTGAGCAGGGTTTGTCAACTGGTGGGCCTTATCACAAGGTAATCAGGCAAAAAGCTGACTTTTCTGTAAGTTGGACTCCCAATGTTAGTATCTTCAGGATTTCTCTGAGACCATTCAATTTGTAGGTTCCCTTCTTGAGGGTTGTAAGTCTGGTTGCAGGCATTCTAGAACCAGGCAGCTGGCAGTCCCCCTTTCAGGATGCTGGTTCTCACTCAATCACCTGTTAATTTCCATCGTCTCTCCTTCCTGGTATTCTCTGGGCTTGTTGTGCCTGGTGTATGAAGTACGATGCTTCACTGACTCAATTTTTTCAGGGGTAAAACCTCTAGTCTCTTGTGGGGAAGGCGATAAATTATCTGTGCAATAAAGGAGAACCACCAGATAGTCCAGCTACACCTTATGCAGACCTTAAACCAATTCCCTTATTTTCTTCCTAAAACTCACCCATTATTGTTGTTGTTAGGTGCCATTGAGTAGGTTCCAACTCATAGTGACCCTGTGTACAACGGAATGAAACACTGCCCGGTCCTCGCAGTCATTGCTGTGTTTGAACCCATTGTTGCAGCCACTGTGTCAGTCCATCTCACTGAGAGACTTCATCTCTTTCACTGACCCTCTACTTTACCAAGCATAATATCCTTCTCTAAGGGACTGGTACCTCCTTTTGGGAAAACTGGTATCTTTGAGTTCTGAGACTTTTCTGAGTATTTCTCAGGCAAACTTGCTTGGACCTTGTTCATATACCCACGTTAAGGCATACTCCATTCTAATTAATCAGCTGCCACTCCGCCACCTTGCTCTTTATCTTCCAAATGATTGTTAAAATTCTCATCCACTGTAATCTCCTTTGATTTTCTTTGTCCCTGTAGGTTAATGATTATTTTAATCTTTCATTGTCATTGTAGTGGGGTTTCAGGAGGGGTCAATGTACCACATTCAAGCAGAATCCAGCTTGAATGGCAGCTGATCCACATCAGATCTCAACATGTCAACATCTGTAACATCTGCAGTGGTAGCTCTAGATAGTTTCCGCTTTCTTATGAAAAATGTGATGCAATTTATAACATTAACCTTTCGTAAATTAGATAATTCCATGAAATCTGAGTCAAAAGGATGTGGCAATCATTTATTCCTAATCTCTTTCTGATGCCTAAATTATATCCCTAATAGGTGATTTTATAGTTTTGAATTGAATCCATCCAATGATAGGGAACTTACTCTCACATGAAATGGCCCATTACATTGTCAAGTCCTGTTGTTTTCAGAGTTAGAGTGCTTGTAAGTACACCTGTTAACTCCTAAAATCTGGGTCCTGAAGCCTAGAAATGATTTAGTCGCCGTGAATAACAATGGCTTATCAAATATCATTGTAAACAGTGTCTATGTTGTAGAGAGGAATTCCAATGCCTTCTAAGTTAAATAGATCATAGAAAATAATACTGCCTGAATTTGTCAAATTTAACTACATATATGGTGGCACAATGGTTAAGAACTCAGCTGCTAGCCAAAAGGTCGGCAGTTTGAATCCACCAGTGGCTCTTTAGAAACCCTATGGGGCAGTTCTACTCTGTCCTGTAGGGTCGCTTTGAGTTGGAATCGACTCAACAGCAACAGGTTTGGGTTAGTTTTGTATGCACTGGTGGTGTACTTATTATCCAAGTAATCCAACACAACCCAGTAGCATGAGCTGAAGGGGCCTGAAGAAGTCAACATGGATTTCACAGTAGCACGGCTGGTTGCTTCACTCTTCCTGAACGTTCTACATGTATAATTAGAAATATTTATAGAGTATTTTCAGACTTACTTTTCTTGTGAAAACTCTCACATTTGAAAGAGGGCTTATTTGTTGCATGTTAATCAACTTGTTGAGTGTTAATTTCTCCCAGCTGTGGTCTGCATGAGACAAATGCAATCAGCTAGAATTAAGCAAAGAAGAAAGCTCCCAGCGGATAATATTTATCTGATTTACTATTTCTGGTAGGGAGCCCCAACAAAGAAATCCTTTGTGTAGCAGGATCTTTTTCTGTCTTCCCCCTTTGTAACAAAATGAAGGTTTGAGGTCCCTTCAACGTGTTTTTAAACTTTTTTTTCTTAGGAATCAAAAATGTCCTATGAAGGCCATTGATGTAGTTGATCTTTTTAGAAATGGAAACCATATGTGACTCTCTAGTTGCAAGTGATAGCATGGGTCAGTGTTTTAAATATTGGAATTTAGCTTCTGTTCCTGACTTCTGTCTTGAATACAACGCTGATGTCACATGTGTTGCTACTTGTGGGAAACTGTGAGCAAACCTGCTCTTTTTAAAGAACGAGATGAAGGGGAAGGGGGTGAGACGATGAAACTGGCAAACAGAAATAGAGGGGAAAACAAGAAGAAAGGGAAGTAGGGAGTGTTGAGGATTTAGGGATGAGTTTCTGTATGATTAGCATAATTTCAGTCATTTTTCAATTCTTTCCTAGTTCGTTCATTTATTCAGCTAGTATTTATTTTGTGCCTGCCATGGGTCAAGCATGTTTCTATGAGCCACGGCTTTGTAGAGAATGAAGCTGTCATCTCTGTCCTCATGACACTTACGCTCGTGTACCTGGGATCTCAGTCAGAACCAATAACTAAGAAGAAAAGATGTCAGGGCTTGATCATGCATCCAGTAATATCTGTAGATCTGTGGTGGTGCCAGAGAGAAAAATACAGATGGAAAGGGAAGTAGCGTGTATTGGGGTGCAGAGAGTGTTTTGGTTTTGAACCACATGATCGTGTCATTGAGAATGTGATTTGGAGGAGTTGAGTGAGTAATCAATGTAGACATCTGAAGAAGACCATCCAAGGCATGGAATAGCACGTGCAAAGGTCATGAGGCAGGGATGGAAGTCATCTTTTTTGATGAACAGAAAGTAGGTTGGTTTGACTGAAACCAGCTGAGTAAGGGGCGAATGAGGTCAGAAAGAAATACTGGAAGACTCCAGATTATGTTGGGCATTGTTTGCAACGACTTCAGCTCTTAGTTGTTACAAGATAGCAAACCATTTGCAGGTCTGTACAGAGGGATAACGTGATCTGACTTACGTTTTAACACGATCACTGTAATTATTGCATCAACAGCAGGGTGGTTTTTTATGTATGTATCATTTTGCATCTGTTAGTTTGTTGTACTGTGGGGGATTGTGTGTTGCTGTGATGCCGGAAGCTATGCCACCGGTATTCAAATACCAGCAAAGTCACCCACGGTGGACAGGTTTCAGCTGAGCTTCTAGACTAAGACAGACTAGGAAGAAGGACCTGGTGGTCTACTTTCTGGAAAAAAAAATTGCCATTGAAAACCTTGTAAATATCATAAAGTAGAGGGTCAGTGAAAAAGAGGAAGACCCTCAATGAGATGGATTGACACAGTGGCTGCAACAATGGGCTCAAGCATAACAATGAACATGAGGATGGCACAGGACCGGGCAGTGTTTCCTTCTGTTGTACATAGTGTTGCAATAAGTCCGAAGCAACTTGATGGCACCTAACAACAACATGGGTCAGAACTAATCAATGAAAACAAAAAGTAGGAGCGCTTCTTCGATAGAGGTACTAATTACATGAGTTGTCATAGAGAAAGCTCGCATCAGTCACATACCAGTCCAGGTGGTTTTGAGTCACGACTGCCACAAAAGCAAGTGACTCTGGGTGTTAACTGAACTGTAATCTCTTCCCTTACAGCTGGGGATAATGGTATCCATATCAGAAATTATGAGAACTAATTGAGAAATAAAAACCAAAAAAACCAAACCAGTTGCCACTGAGTCGATTCCAACTCATAGCGACCCTACAGGACAGAGTAGAACTGCCCCAGAGGGTTTCCAAGGAGTAGGTAGTAGATTGGAACTGCCGACCTTTTTTATTAGCAGCCATAGCATTTAACCACTGCACCAACAGGACTTTCATAATACTTACGAAAATATATTTTTTTAAAAGTGCCTGACTGTGGGGACCATGGTCTCGGGGAACATCTAGTTCAATTGGCATAACACAGTTTATAAAGACAGTGTTCTACATTCTACCTTGGCGAGTAGTGTCTGGGGTCTTAAAAGCCTGTGAGCAGCCATCTGAGATACTCCACTGGTCTCATCCCTTCGGGAGCAAGGGAGAATGAAGAGAACAGGATACAAGGAAAAGATTAGTCCGAAGGACTAATGGACCACAGCTACCAAGGCCTCCACCAGACTGAGTCCAGTACAGCTAGATGGCGCCTGGCTACCACCACTGACTGCTCTGACCAGGATCACAACAGAGGGTTCTGGACAGAGCTGGAGAAGGATGTAGACCAAATTCCAACTCACACAAAAAAAGGCCAGATTTACTGGCCTAAAGGAGACTGGAGAAACCCCGAGAGTATGGCCCCCAGAAGCCCTTTTAGCTCAGTGGTGAAGTCATTTCCGTGGTTCACCGTTCAGCCTGGGAGTGGACAGCCCCATAAAACCAAATGGGACTAATGAGGCACAGCAGTCCAGGGACAAGGGCCAGAAGGCAGAAGGGGACAGGAAAGCTGGTGATAGGGAACCCAAGGTTGAGTAAGGATAGTGTTGATGTGTTGTGAGGTTGTTAACCATTGTCATAGGGCAACATGTGTACTAACTGTTAAATGAGAAACTGTTGTTCTGTAAGCCTTCATCTAAAGTGAGAATAGCAGCACAATTGGAAGAGTGTAGTCGATGTCACTGAACTGTGCATGTAGAAATTTTTGAAATGGTGTATCTTCGGCTATGTATATTTTCACCAAAAAAAAAAAAAGAAAGGTCGAGAAGGGAGAGGGTTGACATGTTATGGGGTTGTTAACCAATGTCATAAAACACTATGTGTACTACTGTTTCATGAGAAACTATTTGTTCTTTAAGCCTTCACCTGAAGTACAATAAAAAACAAACAAACAAACAAACAAAAAGTGCCTGAAATGTAGAAGGATCTTTATTAGTCACATCCTCAATTAATTGTAAAAATAAATCAATAAATTTAAACTCATTGAAATAAATGTGAGTAGTATGAAAATTTTAATCTTTTAAACTTTGTGCTTCCTTTTTTGTGTTTTTTGTTTCATGAAAATTTTATAAAAATCATCTGAAATCTCTCATGTAGAAATTGAAATACTTTATACCCACATACTTTTTTTTTAAAGAATGACTTTCTTAATCAGAAATGTGTTCAAAATTACATCTGTAAAAATGATCCCCAAAGTGGTAGTTTTATATGGAAAAAAATGGAAACAACATAAATATGAAATAATAATGAATTAAATAATTGTGGTGCATAAATAAACAAAATACTATGCAATTTTTGAGATCATTTTATAGAGTTGCAGAGGTTAGAAAGAATAGATGTAAAGATGTAAAGAATATTACCTAGTTCCTGGAACATATACATATACTAAGCAATATATTTTTTTCCTCAGACTATACCTAATGACCGTATAGAGAACAGAACTGTTATTTGATGAGAGTTTTGAGATAATAAAAAACGCTTTCAAATAGGAGTTTGAGACAGTAAGGAATGAATTTTTTTAAGGAGAAAAACAACAAAAACGCAGGAGTGTTTACCAAAATTCCACCCTTTTGTTCCATCACCTTGGCAAAAAATAGCACCTCTCCTGTATTATAAACGGAAACGGAAAGTCAGAGGAACATGTTAGCACTAGATGGTCCTTTAGAAAAATCAGACATTTGCCTAGCAGTGTAATTCACCCCTTTGACTTTTCCTGAGGAAGACAAGAGTAGCAGTGACTGGCCGCTGCTGACAATGTGGACAGCTGACCTGACAAAGTGGGCATTTCCTGACTGGATTAGGCAAGACCATTCCCCGCTGACAGGGTTTCAAGAACGAAGCAAACATAAACATTACAAAAATTAAATCTAATGTAAAAATTAGAACTGAAGGTGATTTTAAAATAATTAGACCAGTTTTTATTGTAAGTTAATGGAAAAACGCTTAAAATGATGGCATCCAGAGCTTTTACCATAATCCATCTCTTCTGTTAGCAAACGCAGATTTCCTATTCCGATGGTCTCTTCAGTACTCTAACTTCAACTGTGTTCTTTTTGCACTTAATATGTGGATGTCAAGGGTATGCTAGACAATATTTTGGCTTTTTAAAATAAATTTACGTAACATTCTTTGGAAGCAGCAATTGTCTCTAAGTATGATATTACAGGTAATTTTTAATATTTTTCATTATGCCTGTTGCTAAGTTTTGCAGCAAAAATGCAACACTAACATAGTTAGAAAAAATGAGACAGAAAAAGCAAAACACCTACCTCTGGATTTTAGATGCTCAAATGTCACTGCTTAATGACTTTTTTGTTTTTCTTTCTGGAGTTTTGTTACTCTAGTTGTAGCAAGTAGCCTTCCCCTCTACCTCATCAACTTCTTCAGATCTACTCTTCTGTTCTTGCCAGTTCAGTGGGGGAACAGTCTGTTTCCTTCTTCATTTTTAGCTAATCTTTATGAATGAAATGTGATTAAGTCTAGCAAAACTACGGAAACATCATAGCAGCATATGGGGAGCCTTCTTGTAGTTCCAGTATGCTATTTCTGTCTAATAACAGATTTAAAAAAAATCCAATCATGCAGTTTGCAAAAAGGAAGCCTGAGTTAAATATATCTGACTGTTTGACTCAGCACAGCGGGGAATGGTTTATAGGCCAATCATTCATGGCGAATAGGATCTTAGTGGTGAGAAACTGGTTCTCTAGCCCATTAGAATTATAATTTTTTACTTTTCATTCTGCTCCCAAAGCTTTCTACTTAATTATATCACGTTAAAGAGCAGCCATTCTCCCTCCCTTTATGGGAAGGAAAATCATGTTTCTTCACCCACGCAATACCATCCTCCGGTGTTAAGGGATTAGAGTTGACCTAATGGGAAGACAAACAGATGGTTGAGGAAATGAGACGTGATTTTTCACTCAATGACTAATGCAAGAGAAAAGGAGCCTTTGGTCTCTGTCTTACGTCTACATGTGCTCATCGAATAATTCCTAAATGACCCTGTTTGATTTGATTTCTTAATCACATTGGAAATAAATGGAACAACAATTAAGAATTGCTTTTTCACCTATCACATTGGCAGATGGAATAAAATCGATCAGTGTAATCGAGCTTGTAAGGAGATGAGTACTCTCCAACATTGCTTGTGGGAATACAAAGTGGTTTAAATTTTTTTTCAAAAACAGTTTGACCATATGAAAATATAATTACTCCATAAAGGAATCTGGACTAAGGAATATAATCAGAGATGCGGTTCAAGATTATGTATATAAATGCCCTTTGCAGGAGCATTTATAATAGGAAAAAATTGGAAACAGCTTAAATGTGCAAGAAAAGGGAATGTTAAGGACGTGAAAAATGCAATCAATACATTGCCAAGTGGAAAATATATGCAATCTTAACCTTAGGAAATTTTAATATAATATAAATACTTAGATGAATATGAATGCCCCTGAAAATAGTAATCTCTATGAAGTAGTAGTTTTGATAATTTTTATTTTCTTATAATACTTTTACCTATTGTCCAAATTTTCCATAACAAGCATGAATAACATAATATATATGTGCAAAATAAACACAGAAATTAAGATCACTGGCTTTGGAATGAAGATCTTGGTCCTATTTCTGCCATTTACTACCAACATGATTTCAAGAAATTACTTCTCTACTCTTCAGTTTCCTCTTCTGAAATATAAGGATACTAGTGGTATCTTAAGGGTATCACTGGAATTAAGTGAGTTCCTTTTTATAGATCATTTTAACAATGCCTAATATAAAATAGGAGCCCCAGTGGCACAGTGGTTAAGAGCTTGACTGCTACCCAAAAGTTCAGCAGTTTGAATCTACCAGCCACTCCTTGGGAACCCTATGGGACAGTTCTACCCTGTCCTGTAGGGTCGCTATGAGTCAAAAGCAATTCGACGGCAACGGTTTTAATATAAAATATAATAACATCATGATAAACAGAAAATATTGAAATTGTCAAGGATTTCATTTTACTTGGATCCACAATCAACACCCATGGAGGCAGCAATCAAGAAGTCAGACGATGGATTGTGTCGGGCAAACCTGCTGCAAAAGACCTCTTTAAAGTGTTGAAAAGTAAAGACATCACTTTGAGGACTAAGGTGCGCCTGACCCAAGCCATGGTATTTTCAGTCACCTCATATGCATGTGAAAGCTAGACGCTGAATAAGGAAGACTGAAGAAGAGTTGACACTTTTGAGTATGGTGTTGACGAAGAATATTGAATACAGCATGAGCTGCCAGAAGAAGGAAGAAATCTGCCTCAGAAGTACAGCCAGAATGCTTCTTAGAAGCGAGGATGGCAAGACTTCGTCTCACATACTTTGGACAGGTTATCAGGAGGGATCAGTCCCTGGAGAAGGACATCATGCTTGGTAAAGTAGAGGGTCAGCGAAAAACAGGAAGATCCTCAATGAGATGGATTGACACAGTGGCTGCAACAATGGGCTCAAGCACAGCGAAGGTTGTGAGGATGGCAAAGGACTGGGCAGTGTTTCATTATGTTGTACACAGGGTCACCATGAGTCAGAACTGATTCGACGGCACCTAACAATATAAAATATATGTTCCACAAATGACCGCTTTTATCACTGTTATTTTTATAAAACAGAAATGCTATTTTTAAGTTTAAAAGATAGATACATAAAAAACTAAAAGGGAAAAGAAAAGCTCATTTCACTGTTTTTGTTTTAGCAGCTTTATGAAGATATAATTCATAGAGCATAAAATTTACCCATCGAAAGTATATCGTTCCATTTTACTTTGTCTTGTCAAATGATTTAAGGAAACCAATTGAAAGAGGATTTTGCTTTTTTTAAGCGAGCAAAAAACTTCATTTACTTGGAGATAACTCTCATGTGAATCTCTTTTAGTGTCAAGCTACCCTAGGGAATCTGAATTAGAGGATGGGGGTTGGGTAAAGTGCAGGCAGGTATCAGAAAAAGCCTGGAGAGCTCAGTCAATGAAGCCCTTTTCTTCAAGGCTCTTTCCTCAGTCATGAATGGAGCTGGGGAGATCCTGCATCGGCAGGATGGAGTCCTTCTCTTAATTCTGAGGCTATGTTTTTCCAATACTTCATATTTATCCTCTGTAATTGAATTTCTTCACATGCTTCCTATACAATATAATGAACACAAATGATTAGGGAGTGTTTTTTAAGGATTAGCTGCTAAAGAAATGATGAATAAAACCAGCATGTATCTTAAAGATGTTGAAAAAACAGCAATACCGAAACTTGTTTGTTTCAGGGCCCTTTATACTCTAAGACCCCAATGAGTTGTGTTTGTTTGTTTTTTAATATGGGTTATATTATTGTTGTTAGGTGCTGTCAAGTCAGTTCTGACTGATAATGACCCTGTGTATGACAGAACAAAATACTGCCCAGTCTTGCGCCATCCTTACAACCTTTGCTATGTTTGAGCCCGTTATTGCAGCCACTGTGTCAATCCATCTCATGGAGGGTTTTCCTCTTTTTCACCGACCCTCTACCTTACCAAGCATGATGTCCTTCTCTAGGGATTGGTTGCTCTTGATAACGTGTCCAAAGTACATTAGAAGAAGTCTCAACATCCTTGCTTCCAAGGAGGACTTTGGCTGTACTTGTTCGAAGATAGACTTGTTCATTCTTTTGGCAGTATACTCAATATTCTTTGCCCAACATCATAATTCAAAGGCATCAATTCTTCTTAGGTCTTCCTTATTCATTGTCCAGCTTTTGTATGCATACAAGGTGATTGAAAATACCATGGCTTGGGTCAGACGCACCTTAGTCCTCAAAGTGACATCTTTGCTTTCAACTCTTTAAAGAGGTCTTTCACAGCACATTTGCCCAATGCAATCCATCATCTGATTTCTTGACTGCTGCTTCCATGGGCGTTGATTGTGGATCCAAGTAAAATGAACTCCTTGACAACTTCAATATTTTCTCCATCTATCATGATGTTGCTTATTGGTCCAGTTGTGAGGATTTTTGTTTTCTTTATGTTGAGATGTAATCCATACTGAAGGCTATGGTCTTTGATCTTCATCAGTAAGTGCTTCAAGTCCTCTTCACTTTCAGCAAGCAAAGTTGTGTCATCTGCATAATGCAGGTTGTTAATGAGTCTTCCTCCAATCCTGATGCCCTGTTCTTCTTTATATAGTCCAGCTTCTCAGATTATTTGCTCAGCATACAGATTGAATAAGTATGGTGAAAGGATACAACCCTGATGCACACACCTGTTCTGATTTTAAACCATGCAGTATCCGCTTGTTCTGTTTGAACGACTGCCTCTTGGTCTATGTACAGGTTCTTCATGAGCACAATTAAGTGTTCTGGAATTCCCATTCTTTGCAATGTTATCCATAGTTTGTTACAATCCACAGAGTGAAATGGCTTTGCATAGTCAATAAAACACAGGTAAACATCTTTCTTGTATTCTCTGCTTTCAGCCAAGATCCATCTGACATAAGCAATGATAGCCCTCGTTCCACGTCTTCTTCTGAATCCAGCTTGAATTTCTGTCAGTTAAAGCTACCAACTTTTTTCCATATTAGAAATCAAAACTGAGAAAAGTTTCAAACACAAGAACACCCAATCACATAGTTCATTAGTCATTAGAACAGTGACATCATTGTATGTCATGTAGCCTCTGGAAAATTCCACTGTAGATTTGTTAAAGAATGAGAGATAAAAAGGCAAGTAACATCTTAGTATTATTATGAAAACAGAGTTGACCTCTCAGACCCAGTGGAAGGTCTCAAGGACCCCAAGGAATCTCTGCACCACCCTTTGAGAACTATGGTTGTAGTACTGACTCCCCTCCAATATGCATAACTCTATTTGCAATCTTGGATTGTGTAAACCCAGCATACAGCCAGCTTTGGGACTTTTAAGGTAAGAATAGAAAAGATGAACTTCATTACTAAAAAGCCAAAGTGGTTGAAAGCATACAGTAACTGAATTGTGTTCCTTCAAGCCTGTGAACACCTCTTTAGCATCTGTAATAGCAGCTACTCCTAAGATTTGATAAGAACCGTTGAAGAGGTTTATAAGACTGTTTGCTGAAACAGTGTCTCAGAGTAATCCATACCTGTTGAATTCAGTTTTATTTCTGGCGCAACCTGGTACAAATCATTCATTTGATAATCTCTCTTTCCTCTTATTCATTAATTGCTCAAAGAAAAGGGGAGGAGAAATTGAGTGAGAAAAGATGGTACATAGTAGGCATCAGTTTAAGTACTTTCATTGTGGTTTTTGTCTTCTTTTTTATTTGGTTTATCATAATATTAATATTGCAGTGGTTAAGAGCTATGGCGAGCTACGGCCGCTGATCGAAAGGTCAGCAGTTCGAATCCACCAGGCGCTCTTTGAAAACCCTACGAGGCAGTTCTACTCGGTTGTAAGAGTCGCTATGAGTCGGAATCTACTTGATGGCAACAGATTTTGTCTTTCTTTATAAAACATTGAAACACTACCTAAGTATAATGAGTAAAAAGAGAACCTAAGCCTTATTTACCACCCTCTTCTGAATCACACTTTTCAGAGATAACCATGTAAGCATTTTGGTGTGTATTCATTCCTACAATCCTTTTTGCTGTTAGGCATAAGCATAGACAAATTGGAAGGCTGGGAGAAGGATTTTGTTTTGTTTTGCTTTTTCCCACAAACAGTATATCGAAGAGATATTTCCAAGTGCCAAGCAGATACATTTAATTCTGTTAAAGATAGGCAAGTCACGCCATAGTGTAGTTGAAACACTGTTTATTTAATCATTCACTAATTGATAGATATTTAGATTGTTTGTGATTTTTCAATTTAATCAACAATGCTGTCATGCAAGGGATATACCTTGTGCATAAATTTTTGTGACATGTTTTATAATCCCAAATGTGGAATTGTTGGGCCAGAGGATGTGCTCATTTTAAAATTTGATAGGAATTACCCTGTAGACTGCACACCAATTTGCACAGTTTCCAGTAATTTATGAGAAGTTCTATATCCCCACACTCTTGATAAACTGCATATAATCACCCTTTGAAACTTTTCCAGTCTAATGAGTGAATTATGATATCTTATTTTGCATGTACTTGATTATCGGTGAGTTGGAACATTCTTTTTCCTATTTTTATTGCTCATTTGTATTTCTTCTTCAGAGAAGTATCTGCCCAAATATTTTGCCTATTTCTTGACAGGTTGTTTGTCTTTTTCTAGCAGATTTCTGTGACCTTTTTATTGATATTAACACTGTGTTTACATTGCATATATTTTCTTTCACTCTTTTGCTCTTTTTTAACCTTTATTATAGTTTCTTTCATCAAACAGCAGCTTTTAATTTTTGTGTACTTAAATTTGTCAGTCTTTTATGGTTTCTGGGGATTTTTTTACTTTTCCTTGTGGACCACTTCCCTGCCTACTATCCCCAAGAGTATAAAAATACTCCATTATGTTTTCTCCTAGAACTTTTTAAATTTAATTTTTTATAATTCTATGTCCATTATAGGTATATATATGGCTATGTCTTTGTAAAGGAGTCCTGGTGGTGTAGTGGTTAAGTGCTCAGCTGCTAACTGAAAGGTTGGCAGTTCAAACCCACCAGCTGCTCCGTGGGAGAGAGATGTGGCAGTCTGCTCCCATAAAGATTGTTGTTAAGTGATTGTTGTTAAGTACCGTTGAGTCAATTCCAAGTCATAGCGACCCTATGTACAACAGAACAAAACACTGCCAATCCTGCTCCATCCTCACAATTGTTGCTATGTTTGAGACCATTGTTGCAGCCACTGTGTCAATCCATCTTGTTGAGGGTCTTCCTCTTTTTTGCTGACCCTCCACTTTACCAAGCATACTGTTCTTCTCCAGGGACTGGTCCCTCCTGATAACATGTCCAAAGTACTTGAGACCAAGTCTCGCCATCCTTGCTTCTAAGGAACATTCTGTCTATACTTCTTCCAAGTCAGATTTGTTCATTCTTCTGGAAGTCCATAGTATATTCAATATTCTTCCCCAACACCATAATTCAAAGGAATCAGTTCTTTGGTTTTCTTTATTCATTGTCCAGCTTTCGCACGCATGCGAGGCAATTGAAAATACTATGTCTTGGGTCAGGCGCACCTTATTCCTCAAAGTGACATCTTTACTTCTTAATACTTTAAAGAGGTCTTTTGCAGCAGATTTCCCCAGTGCAATATGTCATTTGATTTCTTGACTGCTGCTTCCATGGGTGTTGATTTTAAAGATTACAGCCTTTGAAATCCTATGGGGCAGTTCTAGTCTGTCCTATAGGGTCAATATGAGTCAGAATCTACTTGATAGCCATAGGGTTTTATATCTTTGTAAACAATGTAAAACACGTAGCTACATTTATTCTTCCCAAATGGAAAGACATTTGACAAAACACAATTTAGTAAGTATTTTATTCTTTCCCCACTCATCCGATTGCCACTTTTAACACAGGAATGCTAAGTCGCTTTACAGTTAAAAGTGTGGTTCTAGAGTTGGACTTCCTGGGTTTGAATCTCAGATATGCCACTTAAAAGTTGGGTAACCTTTGATTTATTTAAGCTTTTTTCTTGTCCCATTGATTTCTTGGCTTCCAAAATGGAAAAAATGATAATAATTAATATGTAATACAGTATGTGGATTAAATGAGATAATACATGTAAAATACTTAAAACAGTGCCAGGCACTTTGTGAATACTCCTTAAATGTTAGCTGTTAGTAAATTTGTACATCACCCGCATGTATACTAGACTTTGTTTCTGGATTGTCCGTAGCAGCACCGTCAGATAGAACTTTCTTTGTTGATGCAAGTGCTCCATATCCACTCTCCAGTGAGGCGGTAATTAGCCACTATACTAATTAGTAATTAGTATTTGAAGTGTGGCTAGTGTGACTGAATAATTGAAATTTTAATTTTAATTAATTTTAATTTAAAGTGAAATTGTCACATGTGGCTAGAGGCTGCCATATTGGAGAGCTGCCAGTGTGATGTTTGTCATAAGATTCCCACAGTTATGCTTTATTATATGAAACAAGTTTCATTTAACTCCTCACTAAGGGTTATTATCAGTAATGAGCTTTAAATTTTATCAAATCATTTTTCTGGAGTCATCAAAAGGAACATAGTTTTTCATCTTTAATCTGTTAAAGCCATGAACTATGAGGAACTAGAACTCTAGTTCCTAATTGGAGTCTACTTACTCCTGAAATAAACCTTGTTGGTTCTTGTTTTATTCTTTGACTCCAGGGTTAAATTTTATTTCCTAATTTTAGTGAGGATGTTCATATCTGAGATTATTTTAAATTTGTATTGTGTCATGACTGTGATATCAGGGTTTTATTGGCTTTGTAAAATGAATTGGGAAGTTTCATATTGTGAAATATATGAATATTGAGGTACTTGCCTGTTCTTGAGGGTTTAGAACTGGTAATAAAAACACCTGGGCTGGGTACCTTGGGGTGGGGTGAGGGGCTAGATCGATGATTTTCTATTCAGGGTTTCTATCCATTCATAAGTCAATTTTGAAGTCACTGATGCTCCAAAGAAAATCTGTCCTTAGGTAGCAATATCTTCAGTCAATGGTATTCTCAAGTTTTAAGTACTTAAAATGAGTTCAGGATCTACATCTAGCTCAACTGGCATAACAGTTTATAAAGAGTGTTCTACATCCTACTTTGGTGAGTAGTATCTGGGGTCCTAAAAGCTTGTGAGCAGCCATCTAAGATATTCCATTGGTCTCACCCCTTCAGAAACAAGGGAGAATGAAGAAAACTAAAGACACAAGGGAAAGATTAGTCCAAAGGACTAAGGGACCACAACTACCGGGACCTTCACCAGACTGAGTGGAGCACAACTAGATGGTGCCCAGCTACCACTACTGACTGCTCTGACAGTGATCATAATACAGGGTCCCGGACAGAGCTGGAGAAAAATGTAGAACAAAATTCTAACTCATAAAAAAAAAAAAAAAAAGACCAGACTTACTGATCTGACAGAGACTGAAGAAACCCTGAGAGTATGGCCCCCGGCCACCCTTTAACTCAGTAAGAAGTCACTCCTGAGTTCACCCTTCAGCCAAACATTAGACAGACCCATACAACAAAATGAGACTAAATGGGGCACACCAGCCTAGGGGCAAGGATGAGAAGACAGGAGGAGACAGGAAGGCTGGTAACGGAGAACCCAAGGTAGAAAAAGGGAGAGTGTTGACATGTCATGGGGTTGGCAACCAGTGTCACAAAACAATGTATGTATTCATTGTTTAATAAGAACCTAATTTGCTGTGTAAACCTTCATCTAAAGTACAATTAAAAAATGAGTTCAAGACCTACACAAAGATTTATTTTTTAACACGTTTATCCTATAATTTTCAATATAGTAAAATTGGAAACAGTAATGAGGATTGGTTAAATAGATAGTATATACCCATTAAAACCATGCTGTATTAAAAAACAGTTAAATCTCACATGGCTGGTAGATTATACAAATATGCACATTGTTTTTTTATATTAGCATTAAAATGACTTCTTTTTCCTTTTATGTCTTTCCTTCAATTTTTCTGGAAAGAACACTGTTTTTATTTTTAACAAAAATCAGAGGCGCAATGGTTGAGTTTAAGCCAATTAAACAAAATGAAATAAAACAAACCTGCTGGGTGCTTCTATGCTGCAAGCATGTGGTGGAAATAAAATGAGTAAGTCTCCACCACGCCTGTGACTCAGAGCCTACGCTGCTAAAAATAAAAGGTTAGACATAAAGGACAGCAGAATCATGTAAGTGCAGCAGAAATTAGGAGTTTTGGGACGTATTGGAATGGCCAAGGTCTCCACTGCCTTTCTCCACCTCCAGATCTCGCTGGTTGTTGTTGCTGTTCTTGTTGTTAGTTGCAACCCCACTTGTGCAGACTAGAACTGCTCCGAAAGGTTTTCAAGGCTGTGACCTTTGGAAGCAGATTACCAGGCCTTTCTTCAGAGCCACCCCCAGGTGGCTTTGAATCGCCAGCCTTTCACTTAGCAGTCCAGTGCTTAGGTAATCATTTGCGCCACATAGTGTTTTAAATTAATTTGAATGTTGTCCTTTATAGTAGGGTGGCAGATAAAATACAGGACACCCAGCTGCATTTAAATTTCCGATAAACAACAATGAAATTTAATTTAATTATGTCTCATGCTTACATATAGTAAAAATATATATACATATATATTCCTCGTTTATCTGAAATTCATACTTAACTGGGCAAAGTAGCGCATCCCTGCCTGAGAGATAAATTGTATAAGGGAGCATTTGGCAAGTAGCTTCTTCTGAACACTAGTTCTATAAATCTCAGCAAAACCAGCTACGTGGTCACAAAGAGGGAGGAGTCATTGCATGCTGTAGCCTCTCCTATTTATAGCTGTAACTTGGAATGAGAGTCACACATTTCAACGACCAGTGTAGACTAGACACTGGGCAGTCAGAACAGATTCTAACCATTAACAACTCCGTGGCCAAGCTGAGGAGAACAGACTGGGAATCCTCCCACTACCACTCACCCTTCTGTTGTTGTTGTTGTTAGGTGCCATTGAGTTGGTTCCGACTCACAGCGGCCCTATGTACAACAGAACGAAACACTGCCTGGACCTGTGCTTCGTTACGCTTGAGCCCATTGTTGCAGCCACTGTGTCAATCCATCTCATTGAGGGTCTTCCTCTTTTTCGCTGACCCTCTACTCTACCAAGCATGATGTCCTTCTCCAGGGACTGGTCCCTGGAGCACTTAGCACTTACCCCTCTTAGTATTTGCTATATGCAGGTGACACACTAAGTGCCTTGTTTACATCCTCATCTCACCGCATCCCTACACGCCTGTGAGGACCCTATTGGAGCTTTCTTTACACATGAGGAATCCGTGTCTCAGAGAGGTTAAATGACTTTTCCCAAGGTCACACAGCAGTAAGTGACAGTCTGAATCTAGCGTGTGTACACTGAGTCAGTAGAGATTCATGATGTACATTTGACTTTGTTTAAATGACCATTTCATAGAAGGCACCATAGAAAATGCTGGCAGTATTTTACAGTTTACCAAGAGCTTTTATATATCATATCTTTGAATAACTTTTTAAATTTAAAATTATTTTAGGTTTCAGGATTCACTTATACAATTCCATTGGGCTCAGAAAGTAAATTTTATAACTGCTTAATGATTTCTGATTTTTTTATGAATATTTTCCCTCTTGGTGCTCTCCAAACTCTTTATTGTATTCTTTTTGAAAAATACAAAATCTTGTAACAATTTCCTTATATGGAACTACCTTTCTCTATAAATTGAATTTTTCAAAAAAGTATCTACCAGTATTTCACAGATACAGCCCCTGCTCAAATAAGATCATTTCCAGTGCTCTTAAAAAACCCAAACCCATTGCCATCAAAATGATTCCAACTCATAGCCATCCTATAGGACAGAGTAGAACTGTCCCACAGGGTTTCCAAGAAGTGGCTAGTGGATTTGAACTGCCAACTTTTTGGTCTGCAGCTGAGCTCTTAACCACTGCACCACCAGGGCTCCATCCAGAGCTTTTAGGAATGTGGAATTATTCTTGTTTACATATAAAACTGGGGAAAAGTATGGGGTGACTATGACTATCTTTTGAGTTTTTGCATACATAATATACTACGGCCAACCAGTTATTCTAAATGCAAACAGAGCTATATTGGCGAGCACAGGACATACTAAAAAGAGCCATATAAATTCAAGCTTTGTCTATGTTACTAACTAGACTTGTGACCTTGAGCAAATCTTAAGTTATTATCTTAATTTACTGAATTGGCAGGAATATAGTAGATGAGAAAAGCTAAGAATTAGGAAGATTACTCATCTTACCCAAAGTCTTAGCTATTTAATTTACAAATAGTATAAATGTGTATGGAGGTAGACAGTTGTAATTATAACACCTACAAAGAAATCATTGCATGTAGCATTTAATCTAGCTAACAAAAATTACTTCAAATAAATCCAAGAACTATTTGAAATACATTGATTTCTGTTTGTAATTTATATACTATGACTTGATGGCATGTGATGTAAAAGCACGATCAATTGACTAACAAAAACAACTTATTAAACTGTTTAAAAGATTCTCTGTGTCCAACTCTTATTCTAAATATGTAGTTTTTTAATATTTTCTGTAGTGTTCAGTGATTGTTGTTGTTGTTAGGTGCCATGGAGTTGGTTCCAACTCATAGCGACCCTGTGTACAACAGAACGAAAAACTCCCTGGTCCTGCACCATCCTCACAATCGTTGTTATGCTTCAGCCCATTGTTGCAGCCACTGTGTCACTCCATCTCATTAAGGGTCTTCCTCTTTTTTGCTGACCGTCTACTTTATCAAGCATGATGTCCTTCTTCAGGGGCTGGTGTCTCCTGATAACACGTCCAAAGTATGTGAGACGAAGTCTCTATCCTTGCTTCTAAGGAGCATTCTGGCTGTACTTCCTCCAAGACAGATTTGTTCGTTCTTCTGGCAGTCCATGGCATATTCAGTATTCTTCACCAACACCATAATTCAAAGGCATCAGTTCTTCTTTGGTCTTCCTTATTCATTGTCCAGCTTTTGCATGCACATGAGGCGATTGAAAACACCATAGCTTGGGTCAGGTGCACTTAGTCCTCAAGGTGACATCTTTGTTTTTAACACTTTAAAGGAGTCCTTTGCAGCAGATTTGCCCGATGCAATATGTCATTTGATTTCTTGAGTGCTGCTTCCATGGGTGTTGATTGTGGATGCAAGTAAAATGAAATCCTTGACAGCTTCAATCTTTTCTCCATTATCATAATGTTGCTTATTGGTCCAGTTGTGAGGATTTTTGTTTTATGTTGAGGTGTAATCCATACTGAAAGCTGAGGTCTTTGATCTTCATCAGTAAGTGCTTCAAGTCCTCTTCACTTTCAGCAAGCAAGGCTGTGTCATCTGCATCATACAGGTTGTTAATGTCTTCCTCCAATCCTGATGCCCTGTTCTTCTTCATATAGTCCAGCTTCTCAGATTATTTGCTCAGCATACAGATTGAATAAGTATGGTGAAAGGATACAACCCTGATGCACACACCTTTCCTGACTTTAAACCATGCAGTATCCCTCCTTCCGTTCGAACAGCTGCCTCTTGATCTATGTACAGGTTCCTCATGAGCAAAATTAAGTGTTCTGGAATTCCCATTCTTTGCAATGTTATCAATAATTTTTATGATCCACACAGTTGAATGCCTTTGCGTAGTCAATAAAACCCAGGTAAACGTCTTTTTGGTATTCGCTGCTTTCATCCAGGATCCATCTGACATCAGCAATGCTAGCCCTGGTTCTGCGTCCTCTTCTGAATCAGGCTGGAATTTCCGGCAGTTCCCTGTTGATGTAGTGCTGCAGCAGCTTTTGTGATTATTCGGGTAAATTAATATCAGGTTTTTAATAAGATCATAATTTTCTACATAAATACAACTTGGGACATAAATAAATACAACCTTGTATATAAATACAACTTGTTGTTGTTATTAGGTGTGGTCGAGTCAGTTCTGACTCATAGCACCCCATGCACAACAGAACGAAACACTGCCCTCCCCTGCGCCATCCTCACAATCTTTGCTATGCTTGAGCCCATTGTTGCAGCCACTGTGTCAATCCATCTCCTCGAAAGTCTTCCTTTTTATCGCTGACCCTCTACTTTACCAAGCCTGGTGTCCTTCTCCAGGGACTGGTCCCTCCTGATAACATGTCCAAAGTACTTGACAACAAGTCGTGCCATCCAAGCTTCTACAGAACATTCTGGCCATACTTCTTCCAAGACAGATTTGTTTGTTCTTCTGGCAGTCCAGGGTACATTCAATATTCTTCCACAGCACCGTAATTCAAAGGCATCAGTTCTTCTTCAGTCTTAGCTAAGATAAACTTCTAGTGCATCCAGTTTAGAACACAAACTCTATTTGTTGGGATCAGCCTAAAAAATATCATTGCTATTCAAAACCAATTTTAGGTTATCATTTGCCTTTAAGACATTTCTTAACCTTAGTTGTTCAATAAAATCATTTGAAGCACTTTTTAAAGCCTGGGCCATCCCCAGAGATTCTGATTTCATTGGTCTGGGAGGTGGGAGTGGGGCAGGAACAAAACTCCCAGGTGATTCTAATATGCAGCCAGAGATGAAGGCCATTGTTTGGGGTGTTAGTTACACTGCCCCCACCTAAAGCTCCTAGCTCTGTTCTTGAGGCAACAGAATGCCAGCCAGGCAATGTTTATAGGCCAAGACATGGGTTTTTCCAAGCTGCTCTGGGAGAGTTTGTTTAATACTGTAGCAAGTCATCTTCTTTTCTTGTATCCACTGTGAGAATGGACTTGATATTGTAATCCCCATCCTTTTATGAATAGCATACTGCTCATAAAAAAAATAAAGTAAAAATGACGTATCCATTTTAAAATCACCAGTAGTGTAGAAAACAAGGTAGGAAAGGGAAGAATCATCAATAATTGAGACCATCCCTTTCCCCAGCCAATCCCTGTTTCTGTATTCATTTATTAAATGAATTAATTCATTGTTTAAATGTAATTAAATATACAATTCTATAAATATGTATTGAGTCCCTAGAATGTGTCAGGCAATAACCTAGATGTCTGGGATTCATCATTGAACAAAACAGGCAACAATCCCTGCCTTCATGGACTTTGTAGTCTAGGGTGCCCCTATTTTCTGTCAGGCTCTAATGTAAGCCCTTGCCAGATGAAGTCACATAAAACATGGTACTTGCCCCCTCCCCCCAATAAAAAACAATTTTAATAATATGAAGGCCTTTTATAGCTGTTAAAACAGTGACTTGCCTATGCTAAAACCTGCTGTTGCTCTAGTGACAACTCCAGTCTGTCCTGCATACCTTACCATCTACTTGTTAACCACTTTTGAAAAATTATTGGTAGTTCTCTTAAAGGAGTTAATGGAAGTAGTTGAGCAATAGAATAGTGTTATTAAGATGATGTCTGAGAAACATAATTCTAGCTATGTGCAAACTCAAGTATGTAGGGACCTTCCAAACCCACTGCCACAGAATCGATTCTAACTCACAGCGACCCCATAGGGTTTCCAAGGCTGTAAATTTCTGCAGAAGCAAACTGCCACATCTTTCTCCTGCAGACCCACTGGTAGTTTCGAACCACCAACTTTTCAGTTAGCAGTCTATCGCTTTAACCACTGTGCCACCAGGGCTTCTTTGTAGGAACCATAAACCAAAAGCAAACCCTTTACTGTAGAGTCAATTCCAACTCATAGTGACTCTACTGGACAGAGTAGAACTGCCCCATCGGGTTTCCAAGGAGCGGCTGGTGGATTTGAACTGCTGACCTTTTGGTTAGCAGCTAAGCTCTTAACCAGTATGCCACCAGGACTCCATAGGGACCATACAAGGATATAAAAATGGAAGGAGGTCAGATATAACACAATAAATGATATGGATTCTGACTATGAGTCAGAATCGACTGGACTGCATTGGGTAACAGGTAGCATGATATGGTTGGAAGGATGAACATGAACACCAGAAGTTGAAGATGGAGCCTGAGATTCTCTGAGGATATTTCTATCACCCTTGTTTTTAGGCCAACCCCAGGTTAAGAGGCTCTTCTGAAATGAAGTCGTTGAAGATAACTTTTGGTCAACCACCATAAATTGGAAGTCGGCGAGGCGGAGACTTCAAGAGTCACAGGGTACATTGTATGACAAAGCCACTGTTTCATCTATTGCAGTCCATGAGAACTGACATTTAAGAATGGGATGGTTTTCCTTCCCTGTTGTTATTAGTTGCGATCGAGTCGATACCAACTCATGGCAACCTCCTGTGTGCAGCGTATAACTTCTCCATAGGGTTTTCAAGTCTGTGACCTTCCAGAAGCAGATATTACCACGCCTGTCTTCCCAGGCACCTCTGGGTGGGTTCTAACCACCACCAACCTTTCAGCTGGTGGTAGAGCACTTAACTATTTGCGCCACCTGGAGACTTCTTTTCCTTTGCTAGCCTCCAGATAAACGGGTGCGTCTCTGTTCTGCGCTGCAGTGTCCTCATCTGTAAAATGAAGGTGTTGAATCAGATGATTTCTACCATCCTTTCAAGCTAACTGTGACTCACTTCTTTAATGTGTGTATCAAGAAGGACAATATTTGAAGTGCACCTTTGAGAGCTTTTAGAGGTTAAGAATGCGGAATGAGCCTGACCCTCTTTTGGCACAGAGTCAATTACCATTCTTCATCTATTCCAGGGAGGAAGGGCAGGGCTTCCCTCAGCGTCCAAGGTCCTCACTCATAACGCAAATTGTGTCATCACCCGTGGTAACTACAGACTCCAAATCAGGAGTTATTTATTGAGTGTGTATTTTTTTGTCAGACCCTATGCTGTGTGCTATTAGACTACAGCCTGTGGAAGATTTGGTAGTAGGGGTAAATAAAGAGGCAGCCTGTGCTGCTCCTAAATGATTCAGAAATATGATTTCAAAAATCTGTTAGATCTGGTGGATCCCTTAGAAATCATGATTTCTAATTTGGTTTAAACTTATGCTCATCGCGATTTAACAATTTACGTCTGACTTACATGTTGCTGTCGTTAACGACGTGATTCTTACTTCTACCATCACAAATGGAGGTCAGAAGATGTTACTCATGTGAGGATAAATGCCACCCCTGGCACCTTTATATGATGAGGTTTTGTTGAGATTGGCCAGGAAAACAAAGAAATCTGCATTCAGGTCTTAGGAGTGAAGAAGACATTCATTTGACAAAGCCATTTCAAAATCTATTGAAATGCTTTACGAGGAATGGAAACCATATGTTGCCAAAAAGAAAAAAACAAAACAGTGTCATTTCTTGCACTATCTTTCCTTTCTCACAATCCACATCATCCGGTTTTCAGTCTGTGTAATTGTTAAAAGTCATTTATGAATTGGCCTGTTTGTATGGGTTACAAGCATCTACTTTCCAGCTCTGTGCACGCGTCTGAGAGTCCTTTAAGATGCTGCTTTAACACTAGCAAATGCTTAATAGGTTTCATTGGGAAGAATTATGATCCCATCCTCTATTAAAGGAAGAAGCCAGCAAAATGCAGTTGCTGCTGCCTGGTTCCAGGTGTCTCCCATTCTTGGAATCACATCTGGGGTATGCTTGATGTCCTAATCAGATCCCATGGAGTTGTTTAATTAAAGGTATTTCTGGCAGGCAAAGGTACCTCTAAAATCTTGTTTTAATTCTTCACTAATAACAACATTGCTAAATCTCACTTGGCCTGAGGGATTTTCCACTAGTGTCAAATCTGAGCTTTGCCACCAACCATTATTGATCTCCTTTGTCGTGAATGAGCGATGAGGCATTCCTAGGTCACCAAGAACTAGGAGTTACGCACTCTCACGTTGTCAGAAGCTTAACCTTCCCAAAAATGCCATGAAGGGCAATCCGGAAAGGAAAAAGAAGAGGGAGTTCCTCAGATGGGTGAAGATGAGGAAGTGGGAGGAGGCTCGGAAAGCTCTTAAATATATCCATCAGCTCTGCCACCGGCGCGGTGGGAGTCACTGGCACCTGATATTTTTCGACACTTATCAGCCTCGCAGTGGCACGGTTGCTCAAAGTTTTATCAAGCAGTCATATATGATAATTATTGTTATTTTTCCTTTCTTTCTTCCTTTAGCTACAAGGACCTGGCTTGCTCAGAGGTTATTGCTCCTGAGTCTTTAAATGCAAATGAGGGGAACCCCAGGTTATAAAGCATCTGCTTCTGCAGACCAGTTTTCAATCCTGTTACCTTAGCAACACTTGCCCTTGTATTCCACACACCACCTTGACAGCCTGCTAATGTAAGTGGAAGGGGGGGGGAATTAGGGGGAAAAAAATAGGGTACATGTACGGTTTAACATTGGTTAGTAGTGACTTGGGTACCTTCAGATGATGTTCCTGCAGTAAAAATAGAAAAGCCCATTTCCAGAAATAAAAGGACTTGGGAAGAAATAAAAATGTTGGTTAAACGGGCCGGGGCGGGGGAGTAGCTGAATCTAAGAGAGCAGAGATTTCCCAAAAATATCCTTCCCAGCCGCGGCGCTGCAGATGTGTCTCCGTGGCTCAGCGAGGCAGGCCATCTGCTGCAGTGTTTCCCTGGAAACTCCCAGCTACGCCCCTCCCGGCGCTCCTTTGCGGCCTTCCCCGCGCCAGCCCCGCGCAGCGAAGGAGCTTGCCCGTGATGTCACCGCTGCTGGCTGGGAGGGAATCCCAGGACCTGCGTCCCTCGGGTAGAGCCAATCAAGGTTGGCTCTGGACGCTGGAAACCTGGGGCTTTTAACCATAAAAAATTACATTGGCAATATACAACTCATCACAGTCCACAAAGCACAGCACGGTTCCTAACAGATTCTAAAATAGTGATTAAAAAAAAAAAAAAAAAGATGAGACTTATCTGTAAAAGAGTGCTAGCCTACAGCGGCCGCGCTCCAGCCACTCCTCCTACGGAGTTTTAACCTACACTCTATGGATGCATGAAAAAGAAATGATTTTTTCTAGCCACTTTTAAAAATAAAGGTAATGACTGTTTCTTATCTTTGTATTATTCACTGTGTTGTTGCTTATGCAGAAAACTGGGATACAAATCTCAGGTGAGCCGTCATTATACAAGGCAGTATTTTAGTTAGCATTCGTTTTGTTATTCCACCGTGGTAGATGGAATAAGGCTTTACCCGAGTGAATGCGCATTGAAGAAATGGGACCTGCTTCCTGTTTCCTCCAACACAGAGGGTTAACTTCTGGGTAGGGTTGAAGATGTGGACAAAGAACTGCTTTTGGAGGCTGTATTGCATTTAAATGTGCTCACATGTTCAGAATCTTAGCAAAATAATGATGATGAAATAAAACAGGCTTAAGTAATATTGAGGTGTGACAGAAAAAGATATTCTTGGAGATTTTACCCCTTTATTCAAGAACTGGAGATAATTACAGCTCTGTTGGCATATTGTTTCTAGGCAGTAAATCAGAGGAAAAATAGCAAATTCTTGGGGAAGAAATTAATCTCCATTTTGTTTTGTCCTGTTTTGTTTTTCTGATAAAAAATGAGGGTGTGATTACAGCATGTTTTGATTGGGCTCTGATTATCGGGCACTCAGTTTTTGCTGTCACTGTAGACTAAATGTTGATCCTGTGTATCTCCCTATTGTATTGACCCTGCTAAAAAAAAATTTGAAAAAACAGATCTAAAAGGAAAAAAAAAAAGAGAATATACACTGTTTTCATATTTTTGTTCTTTTCTCTACGGTATTTTGGTGTTTATATTTAGAATATTCATATGCACGCGTTTACAGTTTTTTACTTTTGTATTTATTCAAATCATTGTTACCCAAATGGAATTGCCCCTTTTTTCCCATTCATTAAGCAGTCTTCACAGTTAAGACAACCTGCCTACAGGGACACACACACACACACACACACACACACACAAACACAGTCCCAGGCCACAAACAAGAAGGCACGCATACTGTATATATCTTGTCAATGGTATATATACACAGAGTTTCTAAATACGATTTTACTGGAAATAAAGGTCAGTGCTACTTGACTTCTCATCATTGCAAAGTGCTAGCTTTATGTACAAGTAGATATTTTTAAAAAGATAAAAATAATGATGAATACAGGAGTGGGCTCTAACCTGAAAGGGTTTGTTTGTTTGTTTTTAACTTAATTGCTTTGATTTCTTAACTCCTTTGCAAGTCTCACAAATGACGTGAGAAAGTTATTGTAAAGTGATTGAGATTTATGAAATTCTGTGTAACTACTAGTTAATAGTTCATTACTTGCAAGGTTGAATTTGTGGTGAAATGAATCTTTGGAACAAAATAGTTAACCCCTTGAAACAGAAAGGACAGAGAAGTCTTGACCCCAGTATAAATCCTGTTCTCTCTTCTATCACCACATCAGAGCAAGTTTATCTTCTTCAAAGCTATTCAGCCAGCCTACAGCTTTTGTCCTTTAAAGTCTTTAATTGTGCCATCTACCTCTTAGCTATCAAACCCTTCTGGTTACCCACTCCCCTTGATTTTCTTCTTCCTTCTTCCCCCATTGCCATAAACATCACACTTGGCTGTTGGACCTTCTGGCTCCCTGAAAACAGGAGTCCCAATCATCATCATCAGATACCAGGTGCCACCACTTCCAGGGACCTACCCTGTCAAAAATGAGGAGACATAAAAATCAAAATGGCTAGAGAAAGGGGTCAGACAAAACAGCTTCACAGACTTGCCTGTTATAAATAGATTCTATTTCCCTTTTGCCAATGACAGCACCAAGCAAGTAAGTAACATTGCTGATGTGAGGGACAGCCTGCATTCACCGTTGTCAGTCAACCACAGAGAGAAGAGAAATAATGGCATTCTCTCAAGGATCAGATGCTTTGTAATGGGACACTATATGGTTATCTTTTTCTTCCCTTCAAATATCAGATGGACAGGAGAAAATGGAACAAAACAACATGGATTTGTTTTGCCAAAGAAATAATTTTAAAGAAAAAAACAGTATAACTAGAAAACACCTGACAATTCCAGAAAAGGTAATCAAATTTCTGTTTACTGGGCAAGATATTAATAAAGGACATTTAAAATGTGTAAATAAATCCATTCCCCTAAAAGGGCAAACAAGTCCCACTAACTGGGAATCGCTGGGAGCTGATACTTTGTATTTTAATACTGTGAAATAACTTAAGGGGTATGTTTGATTCCATCAGGCGTATAATGTTTTATCACAATTGAGTTTAAATCTTGAAAAAATTGACACCTGCATTTTCAGGTTTGATGCTAGAATCTTCTAGGGGGTGTTATTTAATCAGTAAGATATAACTGGCTATTTCTGTGACCTTGCATAAATGTTAACCTGTCTGAACCTTGGTTTCCTGCTTTTGTTGAAAGTGGAAACAATAATACTCGACCTTTCTCTCAAGACTTTTGTAATGGTCACCAAGATGAGCATGCTTTTGTAAATAGTAACATACGTATCTGATTCACTGTTAGGTGTTTTTGCACCTTCTAAACAGCGCTCCAGCTAGAGTGTGTCCTTGTCCTTGTCAGCTCTATGTGATCATGTTGCCCTCTAGCGACTGCTGTTCATAGAGGCTGTGGGCCTCAAGGAAGGCTTGAGGGAAAAAAAGAACTTAGTGGATAGAAAGGAGAGACGGGAAGGGAGGCTGGTGCTAGAAGATTATGAATATTAACCATCTGAAGAGGCGGGGAAAATAGACAACAGCCTATGGTGAGTCAGAGGACAGAATGCACAAAACGGGAGAAAAAAAGGAGTAGAGGAACGAGATAGGTAAAGATGATTTTGCGAAAAGCTCAGTGGCCTGGCAATCAAGGGAACCTACGCCTGTGCCTAGCGCCATTAAGGACAGCGACCTGTGAGCTCTGGCCTATGAAACCAGCTCTGCAACTGTGAAATGAGATCATTACAATAAAGTTTCACCCAAGTCCCTCGCAGGTCCAGAATTCTTTGACTCAGTGCTAAGAAGATGAGAGCAAAGTAAGACAATACAAGAGACATGAAAGAGAAATGATGGAAGCCCAGCTGATGAAATTTCCAGAGTGGTCTTTATAGTGGTTCTAAAGTCACGTCAGTGGTTCATGATCTTAGTAACAATCAGGTGGCTGGATGATGCAGACAAATTCAGCGATTTGGTCTATTGTCTAACTGTAGTGACTAGAGTCTGTCCTGCAGTGTGGTTCTACCCTTCAGGACACAACCTGTGTGGGATTACATCCTCTTACACTGAGCATCTATGATCCTCTCTAACGAAGTTTCTGAAGAGCTCCTTCTCCTTTTGGAGATTAATCCCTCTTCACATAGAACTATCTGAGAATCAAATGATCTTACTCGGTTCCCACATTAAGCTCGACTTCTCATTTCAGATTATAGATGTTATGATCCTGTGTGCATTAGGCTTATGAGGCGCTTTCCCTAAACCAACTGAGCATTATATAAAAGTAATCAAAGTCCAGAAGAGCTGTGTAATTAAAAGAAGGATGGTGCACATAATCGCACAGTTCTCTCATTGTTCTCTCTAGGCAAATGATCACTCGTTGATTAGTATTTGTAATAATCCTGCTGGAAGACAAAATGGTGCCATTCCATAGAAAGATCACTACATTGGAGATCATAGGTGTGGATTTTAATTCTGAAATTGGCATTTGCTAGTTGCATGATCTTCTGCAATATTCTAAACATAGCTAAGCCTTGATTTCCTTATCTGTAAAATGGAAATTAATTTATTTACTGAGATTTATGTATACTTACAATGTGCCAGATACTGTGTTAAGCTCCCAGATTACAGTCAGGAACAAGCCCTGGTATTTCTAAAAGTCGTGATAAATATCAATCAGGTATACCTTTTTAAAACTCTAAGTGCTATAACAGTGTAAGGTCCTGTGTATTTCCAAAGCAGTGTGGAAAAAACAGGGATTTTGTTTCCAACCTGAAGGAATAGCATTTAAAATTAAGCCTTAGTTTAAGAGCTGTGACCACAGGGACATTGGAAATGACATCGGCCACTAAATCTTTTCTTCCAGTGAAACGCAAAGTCTTTTACCTCCCCAGAACTATTAGCTCTGCCAAGGAGTTTTTCCATAACACCTGGACAGAGCAATTACTACCTAGTAGACTACAACTCTTTATTGCAATGTTCCCTCATATCTAGGTGTCTTCCATATCTAATAGCTTCTCGGTACCATTCTACCCAGAAAGGAAGGGAAATGTTCCATCATCTCAGCGTACTGTCCCACCTAATAAATGTCTCTTCCTTTCTCCTCCTTTGCCCAGAAATTCAAAGAATATTATATGGGGCCACCAGGTGGCACTTAGGGAAAATGGTTTCAGGCCTCACCTCCAAGACCTGGGGGCAGGCCAAGGGGTTACTAGTGGATAAGCAGGCTTCAGAAATAAAAACTGGTGTGGAGCATTTGTGGGTGCCAGCCCCTGTACTTTGTATTTTCACACATCGTGTCTCACCTAATCCTCTGAGCAACATCTGTTAAATATACCCATTCAACAGATGAGGATAAATGAGGCTAAAGAAGCACAGGTGATAGGGCATCTTCCCTAACGCTGAAAGCTAGAAAGTGCTACAATGTGAATTCAACCTAAGAGCTGGGACAATGAGCCAAGACTTAAGCCACTACAGTACAATGTCTAAAAACTGCAGATGGGAGAAGGGTAGCCTGTGTTATTGAGATGATTTTCTCAACGGGTTGTAAGAATTTTTAACTAAATTTGATAACTAGTAAATCTCTTGTAAGATTTTTCCACCTTTTGGCCTTCCACCTTTTCTCTTTCTTCTCACATTATCTGGGTTTTTATTTTTATTCTTTCTGTAGTTTGCCTCTCTCCTTAGCTTTCAGATTCTATAAATTTTAATTTCCTTTACAAATACAAAAAATATTGATGACTCTGTTCAGGCATTAAAGGCTGAATGGAGGGCTCTGGTTCCCTGACTGTTACAGCTGGAGAATTGGCATAGCAATTTCACTGAAGCAAAATTAAAAATTGAGCATTTGACTTCTTACTCCCTTTGCCATAAAGATTTGGTAAATATTAGAGCTTATTTGACCAACTTATTCTGTCAACATTTCATGCTCTTGATGAGAAACAAATGAAAGCAATTTTTTTCCCTCAATCAGACAGCAGGTTACTATTTTAAACTTAGAACATGTATTACTCAAATTTGGCATAAAAATATGCCGTCAGTTGATTATCCATTTTCTGGGGATTGCTAATGGTTTGCTCTGTATGTGTGCTGTGGTTGGCAGACATTTGGGGTACAAATATTCTCAGTTTTTACCAACTTCATTTCAAAACATTTTTCGAATTTAAAGTTGGAGAATACGTTGCTTTAGTAGACTTTTCTTTTTCTGGCATTTAGACTTACGTGGATGAGTTAAACTAGGAACAGTTGATTTCTGACTCCACATTTCTGCCTAAAAAAAATATTTCACATCATTGCCTGAAACTATTAAAGGTAACATTTTGGGTTTTTGTCTTCTCCCGTGGGTGATAAAAAGTGCTGTCCATTCTGGGTCAATTCCTGCTTTCATGGGACATGTTACTTTGCTTGTGAAGTTTTTCTGATGGAAATATCATGGAACAGCAAACATGAGAACTGGAGAAATGATCTGCATGCAAACTTTTGTCATCTGGCTACACTCCATGGGAAATAAATCTCCCCTGTCAAAATGTCAACTTGTTTTGACTTCACAACAAATGAGGGAGGAAGTTCATAAATGTAGAACAATAACCTAGCAACTAGAGAATGCTGATTTACGTTTGTTCTGTCCTTATATCACAGCCGAGAAATTTAAAGTGACCTACGAATGCCTGTGTAGCAATTCAGATTCACCTGGCACTTTTTAAAAAAACTCTTTTTCAGAAAACAGGATTCTGGGTAAAAATTCTGGAATGCACACAGTGTGACTGTTAGCACTTGTGGGGATTTTTGACAAGGGTTATTGCTTCGCTTCTCCTTTTACACTGGAGTTTTCTTGAACTAAGTCGTTTGGACAAATGACATACATTTTATGAATTCCAAACGTGGGAGTGTTTCATTCACTGGATTGTGCTTCCAGGAGCGAAGTCTGGTGAACACGCTTATGAGCCCTGTAATGTGTTCCAAGGTACGCAGAAACGCCTAGTTCACTCATCAGTCGAACGCGAACAAATTTATAGCAACAAATTGCATTATAATCTTTCTTTCTTCATGAATGTATTAATCCTGCTTAAAAAAAAAGGGGTTAACTCTAATTATGTAAAGTAAAATATACTAAGTGCTATAAAGTTTTTTAAAAAATCAGACAGTCTCTTTGAGGGAGTCTTTTAAGGAAAAGCTGCTCACCTATATTTGAGAGGTGCAGTCTCAAACTGCAGGCATAGGGGAAGTTAGAGGTAAACTGTTAAAGTACTTGAGAACCAAGCGTTTGGGGGCCATGCAAACATCTCTCTTTTCTTCCTTTCCTTCTTTAATTTCTTCTTTTTTTTTTTTTTCCTCCGAGGAAGGAGCAATACGTTGAGATGACGGGATATTTCCCTTCCTTTCTGTGTAGAATGGTGCCTAGAAGCTATTAGACACCGAAGACACCTAGATACGAGGAAGCATTCACATAAAGAGTTGTGGTCTACTAGGCAATTCCAATCTTGCTTTTCACATGAGTAAAGCTTAGACTGGAACCCTGGTGGCAAAGTGGTTAAGAGCTCAGGCTGTGAACTAAAAGGTCAGCAGTTCGAATCCACCAGCCGCTCCTTGGAAACCCTATGGGGCAGTTCTACTCTGTCCTTTAGGGTCCCTATGAGTCGAGAGCGACTCGATGGCACACAACAATAATAACAAAGCTTAGACTGAATCATTAATGTCCTTCTCCCTGGGAGTGACTAAGCTCTAATTCATCAGGACCCTCTTGCCTTGTTCTTGCCCTGTGCTTCTTAGGAATGTACTCAAATAACCGCAGCATCCCTGATCCCCACCTCCAGGTGACAAAAAGGAGAGATGAGTGGCAGTGATCCAGAAGAGGTTAGGCCATCTATTTCATCTGGAAAACTGTTTGGAGACAAGAAATATATGTAAGTTAGCAAGCTCAGAAACAATACAGTTATACAAGATGCTAGCGAGAATCAGAGACATAATTTCTAGAAATCTTTATTCTCTTCTGTCTCAGATAGTAAGAAGTATTATCTTTCATTTATTTCTTGTTTTTAACCCCCATCTCTTGTTTTTCTATCTGGTGTTTTTTAAACTACAATAATGAAGTTATCCTCTAATTTTTACATTATCATTGGCAATATTTATACTATAATTTCTTGACATTATGTAATTGATGTCTCATCTTTACTATACTTTCCCAAAACTGAGTAAAGAATCGAGTGCAATTACATTTATTTATATCTTGTAAATGAATATTAGGTGTACAGATATTATTCCAAAAAATTAATATTCAAAGAAAGTTTATAAATAGAAGTGGATAACTAAATTTTTCATAACAGCACTTTTATCTTAAAAATTCCCTGTAATTAATAGCTCTGTTGAGGTAGAGTTGAATTTATTAACTTCTAAAGTCTTCTATTTCTACTGCTTTTGATTATAATGTTCAATATTAGCCTGAGCAGTTAAATTCAGTATAAAAAAAAAAGTGATACCCACTCGTGATATAACTCCACTTATAATATCATGATGGTATCGGTTATTAGTTTTTTAAATTTAACTTTTCACATATGAGTGGGCTAGAGAACAGCTGTGTTTGTTCTACATTGTATATATTATTAGTTCATTAGGTTGACTTTCCTTTTTAGCCCACTATTAATGACTGTAATATGTGCAAACCCAAAGTATCATGCCCTAATTTAAACTGAATGCTAATTTAAATTTCAATAATTTAAGTAAGTGTTATTAGACCGATATGAAAGAAATCAAAAGCTCACACATTTGAGATACATGTAAGTATACATACATGTGTGTCATATTTTATGTACATAGGAAGTATTTTTGTGTGTATTCTTGCCACCAAATTAAATTTCCCCTTATCCCACAAATGTTCCTTTAGGAATAAAGTTAAATCTCACGTTTGTGCAACCAAAGAGAATTTCCCGCCAAAAATATTACCAACAAAGAAATACAGATAAATAATTCAAATTACTGACTCAGGCTTAAGACGGTTTGCTAGCTCTTTGTCTACTAGGAAACAAAAAAGTATCCCAGAGTGGCTTGTGCCAGGTCAGTGAGAAAACTCTTTCCCAAAGAGCACGTTCTCTTCGGTAGGAAATGCTGCAGTACACCTTGGCATCACCAAGTTAATTGGTTCACCGGAAAGACACATGATATTTCCTGTTGGCAGCCATGAAGTGAGAGAATTAGAAGGCTGCTACCTGTGTTGTGTGCCAAGGCCCAAAGATCATGCAAAGAGGTGAAATGGTGCATGCTGAGAAAATAGAGCTGCAGGAAGAAGCAAATAACACAAGGTTTTGTGCCTCCACTCTAAATGGAAACGCTCACTTACCAGGAGCAGCTTCGAATTGACAGCTTTGGGAGTTGCGAGGTATTGTTAGCCAGGGTGCTCCTGACTGGGCAAGATGAACAAATAACAATACCATAAGGGGGCCTGGATGGGTGGGAAACTCACTTGTTTGTGCATTAAGCTCTGGCAATGTGGGAATGGGGACAAGGCCAATGGTTTTAAGGCAGTTTCTAGCTTTCGTCTGGCAAACAACCAGATAAGGCCATGACTGTAATATTACCCTCTGCCAGGTTCTAAAATATCTTTCTTATGACCTTCTTAAGATCCTTAAAGCACCATCTGCCCTTGGCCAACAAGAGAGAAGAAACACAGAGCCGGTGAGGAGGATGTTGACAAGACATTGGCTGTGTCATTCCTATGATCTGTTCAGGGCTTGATGTGATTTAGAATTCTTTAGACACTTTTTTTCTCCTTAATGGAGCATGCAAAGTCATTCAGGGTGTAGAGGCGGGCAGCTCTTGTTTTATAAATAGATCATACTTAGAAATAGCTGTCCTGCCCTGGAATAGTCTTCAAGACAAGATTGTAGGCCTACCTTTGACCACAAGATTGTAGGCCTACCTTTGACCTTTCTGTCCCTGCACAATCCCCATCCCCAACCCAAACACACTATCTGAAAGCCTTCACACCTTGCCTTTTAGTATCTGAAATTATACCTAGTAGAAATATGTTATTACTAATAATGAAACTCTTCATGCCTTTAGGAGGCACTTCCGTGATAATTTGTTAAATCAGGTAATTTTCCTTCTAACATTTAGCTGAGGCCAGCTACGCTGAGGACCTAGCTATGGAACACAGAAAGAAAGGCAAGGTTCTCCTTCTCTAATTCTCCCAATAAAAGTACTGAGGTGGACTTCTGGGCAGCCAGTCGTCCGTGAATGATAAAGAACAGGAAGTTGAAGAAAGGGAGATGGTTGAAGATACATTTCTCATGTCTTGAAACATTGCTAGAGTTGTGTGGGTCTACAACAAGAAAATACTATCTTCTCTCTCTTCCTTCCTCCCCCTTAACTTCTCAGACTCCCTCTCTTGGGTCCTAGAACTCTGGAGTGGTGGGAATAGAGCTACCCACTGGAGAAGAAGAGATTGGAGAGTAGGGAGTTTGGGGAATGCCATCCTGAGGAGAGTGGAAAGTTACTAAAAGACCTTGAGCAGATAAAAATCAATCAATTAAGTACAGGAACCAAAGATGGTATGAGGTTACCCTATGAATCCAAAAGTAAGGACAAACTGGCCTGGACTCGTGTCACTGAAGTATAAGTAGAAGGGAAAGTATCGGTATAAATGATGTGTCAAAGGTGTTAAGTAACAGGATTTTTGTCTGATGGAATGCAAGAAGTGAAGGAAAGAAAGGAGAAAAGAATGACTGAAGTTTCTTGCCTAGGAAACTGGTAGAAAAGTAGGCCTGTTTAGAAAAATAGAAAAGTTAGGAGAGGAGACTAATTTGGAGGAGAAAATAACTTACTTTTAGACTTTGAGTTTATCAAATGTATGTATGTGTCCTAGGATAATAATATGGTCCGGTCACAAATCTTGCTATAAATTAATGTATTTATGGAATACTGTTAACTTGGAGGAAATATTATGTTATGAGTCTACTTTGTAAAGAAAAATATGTTTTGCATATATATGTAGAAATGAAGATTTAGTATTTGTCTTAGGCCAGGTTCTCTAGAGAAGCAAAACTAGTAAAGGTTATAAATATATAGAGAGAGAGATTTATATCAAGGAAACAGCTCGCATGATTGTAGAGGCTGGAACGTCCCAAGTCCGTGGATCAGGATAGAGGCTTCTTCTGATGCACATAGCCACAGGGGCTGGCAAACCCAAGATCAGCAGGTCAGAGAGCAGGGCTCTTGCTCACAGGCTGTGAAGATCGATGAATCCCAAGGTCAGCAGGCAAGCCTGCAAGGCTTCTCCTGACTCACGTAGCTGCAGGGGCTGTCGAACCCAAGACTGGTAGGTCGGAGAGCAGGACTCTTGCTCACAGGCTGTGTAGATCCACGAATCCCATGGGGTCACCAAGAGTTGGAATGGACTTGACGGCAAATTTTTTTTTTTTAAATAGTGTCCATCAAGCAGTAGAACTTCTTTTTTTTTAAATTTTATTGTTGTACTTTAAGTGAAAGTTTAGAACTTATTTTTTAACAGTAGCATTTCAATGTGCGTGTGTTTCATTAGGCAGTTTTTGAAAGATGTCCAGATTTTTATTTACCAAGTTGCTGGTTTGCAACTAATCTTCAGTTTTACAGGTGTATGCGTTGGCTTAACTGAAGGCATTAAAGATATTGTATTTAGTTTGCTTGCAAAATAAATGTATAAGCATAGCATTATCACCGAAAATTATGTTCAAGATAAAGTGATGGGAAAGGTTTGAAAACTTGTGGGAAGATCGAAGTTTGACAAAATCTTTCATTTTGTAGCTTTGCATCCTTTGTGCACGTTAGAACAGATTGTGCTCTAACCACAGGTACTTACAGGACTTAATTTCACCCAAGATAAAAACCCAAACCAAACCCATTGCCGTTGAGTCCATTCCAACTACTATCGACCTTATAGCAACTCTATAGGACAAAGTAGAACTACCCCATAGGGTTTCCAAGGAGCAGCCTGTGGATTCGAACTGCTGACTTTTTGGTTAGCAGCTGAGCCCTTAATCACTGCACCACAAGGGCTCCTTTCAACCAGGATAACGAAGCTAAAATGGGAACAGCTCTTTAGAGGAATGGAAAGCTTCTGATGTTTCCCCGAGCCTTAAGGAACTTGAGGAACCTTAGCCCTGTGGTTGGTCTTGAGTAGTAATTTCTCAGTGACGCTGGCCAAGTACTCTACAGTTTAAAAGCAAAGTTCAAGTATATCATCAGATTTAACCCTCAAAACAATTTCATATCTATCATCAGAGTTTAATCTTCATATTACTTTGTTGCCCCAGTTTAGAGTTTAGAAAATCGACATAGTGGTAGAGACAAATCAAATCCATGTTTGGGGAGGTCTACATTCTAAAATCCTCCCATTTAATAGAATAAGATTTTGGAATAAAACTGACATCAGCAAAAGGATTGTGCCAATGACTTGGTGATTATTAGATGTGGCCTGAAGTGTGGTATTTAAATTCTGGGCCCCCTAAAAATGTTTATGAATTTACCTTCTGCTAATTATGAAATAAATAAGTTGAAGAGTGAGGAAATGTGGTTTTTGTTCCCCGGGTCATTGTTGACCAACTGCATGCTTTGATAATTATTTTTGCTTTGTGATATTAATTATACTAATTCTTACTCACGCAAACCTTCACTTCTCCACACCCAGCCTCTGTTTGATTCTTAACCTTATACATGAGTAGTATTCACCCAGCGTCTGCCAGGTATGCTGTAATAATTAATTAACAGTCTTAGAACCTTCAGATATTCTTGTCTAATGGATACTTTATTCCCTGGTTAACACAACCTCTGGGCCTCAAAGTCAGACAAAGAGAGGTGAAGGATGTTATGTATCTGGTGCTTAATAAATAGCTGCTGACTGACAGGTTGAGAAACAAACAGCTGTGTGGTATGGCGATCCAATAGCCAACGAAACTGAAGGTCATGGCTGACAAAGCCTTTATACCAGTGTTCTCACACTTAAGGTTTCATAAACAGTACCTGCATGAAACAAATGCAGATTCCCAGTCCCCATCCCACTCCATTACAGTTGGTAAATCTAGGGTAAGACCAGAAAGTTTCATTTTTAAGAAGCTATTCAGATCATGCTACATTTAGAGTCATCAACTGTTCCAGTTTGCCCAGGACTGAGGGGTTTCCCAAGACACGGGACTTCCATCTAAAACCAGGAGAAAAAGACAAACCAAACCCATTGCCACTGAGTTGATTCCAACTCATAGTGACCCTATAAGACAGAGTAGAACTGCCCCATAGGGTTTCCAAGGAGTGGCTGGTGGATTTGAATTGCCGACCTTTTGGTTAACAGCCAAGCTCTTAACCACTGCGCCACCAGGGCTCAAAAAAACCAGGTCAGTCCCAGGCGAACAAGGATAGTCGATCACTCAGATTCCAAGTGGTCGATGTTCGCACTTTCAAAAATAGTGTAGTAATTCAGGCTTGGTTCCAGGAATTTGGTACAATACAGGCTAACATAAAAATCTATTTCAAGTGATTTTGGGGTTGGTGATTCTCAAAAGATTGTCCTTGGATCACTTACTGAATATCTGTAGGTGAGCACAGGTATCTATATTTTAACAAGCTCCACAGGCAAGTTATAAGTTTGAAGAACAATGGCATATAGTCTCAGAATCAGAGCTGTTTCATTTCTGAACATATGAAATTACCACATTAGCCTCTTTGAATGAGACTGAGTGAGAAGTTGTCTGTTTTTTTTTGAGCAGAGATGAATTTGCTCTAAAACTTCTAAAAGAATCTGCTATCAGAATCCTGTCTTCCACCATAAGGATTAAGGCCATTTTGTTTGTTTGTTAGTTTGTTTTTTTAACGAATGAGTTGCCCCACCTGCAAGATTATCTCTGCCTTTGATTCTATTTAGCTTTGTTACAAAACCTGAAAGTTACGATGGTATTAAAAAAAAAAACCTGAAAAGTTTCTTCTTCTCTTCCTTGCCCCCATCCATTTCTTTCTATCTTTTTATTACATTAAATACATTAAAACCTGAGAAAGCCAGAACATTTCAGAGAAGGAAAACTCAAATATTTATTTTCCACTAAAACAGGCGATAGAATAGTGGTAAGACCGCACCCTGTCAAAGGCAAATAAACAAAGCGGTTCCGTTGAGTTCCGACCCTCACACCTTATGTCTGCTCTAGAAACGGAGGAAGAACACTATAAATGCTGAGCGGGGTGGAAAGGAATTTTAACTTTATTAATGAGTGCTCTTAAATTGAATAGAACCATCACCCTTCCAGACAGATGCAGATGAGCTGGCCACAGAGCAAGAAACAAGTTCTTTTGGTTCTTATGCCATGAATTGGAGTATGGATATTAGAGATGGAAACGGGCTATTAGATCATCAGCTCATTTTCCTCTCCAAGCGGCAATTAAATTTGTTTTCTTCTTCTCAGCTCACTTCTTGCTAAAAAAGAAAGAGAGAGCATTTTAGCTCCTCCTCATGGAGCTTGAGACCAAACATAGACCGCTTCTCCGGTAACTCAGTGTGGTGATTGAGAGGAGGGAGGGGGCAGGAAGGAAACGGAGGAGGGAAGTTAACCTAAAGGATGACTTTGGCTGCTCCCTTCAGCTGATGTGAACAGTTCGACACTCAAATGCAGTCCTCTGAGAGACAACCTGCGTCTATTATACATCCCAAGTATATGTTCCAACCACTAGTTCAGCATACAGCATACTCCAAGGTAAGTGTGCTGTTATCACAGCGCATGATAACAAAGATACACTGTGAACTCCATGCCAGAAATCACTCTGGAAATGAGAAGACTACAAAAATAGAAAACAAAACAAGCCACATTTATATAACCCTGGCCTTTAGGGATCATCTCCTTCAACTGTTTTATATAAAAAAAAAAAAAAAAAAAAAATCCCTCAACTCTTCACCTCAGGTAGAGGAGAAGTATATTACCTCATAAATTACTTCCTGCCTGCCATTGAGGGGATTCCTTCCTCTGGGCCCCGCTTAACCGTTCCCTTTGTCTGAGTCCGTGCTCCAGCCATATGTCATGCCCCCCGCATCTTGTAAGTCCAGGGAAGTGAGCAAGACATGTCGAAAATCTCGGTGTGTTGTCTGCTACATATATTTCATGGAAGGGTTCATTATGTTCACATTGTGAGTTTCTGTGTCAGCACTGTTTTGCTAAAATTTCCAACATCCCCTGGAACAATTAAAAAAAAAAAAACCTAAAGAATTGCTATCTTTCTGGAACCATTTTCATACCATCCTTTTACATCTCTTACTTAAAACCACTTCAGATGGTTTTGCTCTGACACTTTGTGCTGTTGGGGTTTTTAAATGTGTTTTGGTGGACTTCAAGGACATGCATAACTAGCTTATTTTTCCCAGGCAGGCAGTTTTGAATATAAGGTGGCTGTGTGTTCCCAAGATAAGTATTTAAGTCTTCTGTCTTACCAGAGAAGTGTTCTATTTTAGTGGTTTATCAAGTAGACAATGGGCATTGAGCTATGAGTAGATAGGGAGATCTGCTTACTATCTAAAATATCAATTTAAATCACAGTTTCTGGTTTCTCTTACTGCTTCTTTTTGGTTATTATTGTTTGGCTTTTGTTTTGGACTTGCGCCTTTTAGCTTGGGTCTGTTAACTTTTCAGAATAACTGATTTTGGTAGTTAATTACATGAGTCTGCATTTCCCTTCAAACAATTCACTAACTAAGAACATTTCTGGAAACTTGATATTTATTTCCAGGTGAACGTACATAGAAAAAAATAGATACTGTGCAGCTTTGCAAACAAACACAGAAATTGTGGAATTTGGTCGTCTTCTGAAGTCGGCACTGTGGTTGTAATTTGGAAAAAAAAAACATAATCCTTTATGTCAGTTTTTGCTTAGAGGGTTATCTAATTCGGTGAGTAGTGCATATTTGTACACAAATAACACGCACTTTCTACGTTTGTTTGCCAATCACTCCGTCTCCCCATAAGGTATTTTCTAAAGCACCGGTATGACAATTTTTTTTTTTTTTTTACATGTTGCTGTAAAAAACAAAAAAAATTAGCATTGCATGCTTACAAAAATACTTTACGGGAAGAGGGAACAGTTGGCAAACAAACGTAGATGGTGCACGTTATTTGCATAAAAATATGGTAACGGAAAAAATATGGATATAATAATCTCTATTTCCTCAAAATTTTTAAAATTCTTTTGGGAAAAATTATTCATCTATCATCATGGTGCCACCATAATAGACAAACAGTGATACCAAATTTTAGGTCAAGTGAGGCTCAGATATCCTTAATTGTAAGAAGATTAGAATGATACCATTCTTGACCTGGCTATGGGGAACCAACAATCAGCAAATTGGTGGGTTGTTTCTACGTTGACATGATTATACTCACAGTAATCACTTGCTTGTAGAGCTGATGAAGTTGGCAGCTGTGTTTATGTTCACTCTCTTTGTTTCAGAAGAGTACCCTACTTCTCCAAGTTTTTATTTTTTTACTTTAAAATAACGTTTTATTGTGTTTTATGTGAAAGTTTACACTGCAAATTAGGTTTCCATTTAGCAATTTTTATACAAATTGTTCTGTAACATTGCTTACATTTTTCATAATGTGTCAGTATTCTCATTATTTCCATTCTGTTGGTTCTGTTACCATTAATCTAGCTTCCCTGCTCCTCCTTACCTTCTCACCTTTGCTTTAGGGTAAATGTTGACCGTTTGGTTTCATATAGTTGATTATTTAAGGGAGCACAGTACTCATGGGTGATATTATTTATTTTATAAGCCTATCTATTATTTGGCTGAAAGGTGACCCCCCTGGGAGTGGCTTCAGATTCCAGTTCAAAGGGTATCTCCAGGAGATAGTCTCAGGGTTCCACTAGTCTCTACCGGTCCAATAAGTCTGGTCTTTTTTAGGAATTAGAGTTTTGTTCTACATTTTTCTCCCATTCTATATGGGACCTTCTGCTGTATCCCTGGTCAGAATGGTCAGTAGTGGTAGTTGGGCACTATCTAGTTCTTCTGATCTCAGGCTAGATGAAGACCAAGTTTTATTTTTAATTAATTTGTGCTTTTAAACCATTAGTTTAAGACAGGAGGTTCTAATCAGACCCTGTAAATATTATGATAGATCCTACAGAAATCACTGAACTTGGAAGCCAAAAACTGTGACCAGACTGAGGATATGCCCGAATTAATCAGGAGATTCTGTTCACACCTTCACAGAGGCACACTTCTCACCCAGGAGATGGGCAGCTGGAGCAAAGAGACCCTGAGGAGCAGTGAGAAGAAGACAATTCTAGAAGCTAACAGACCTCATTCGGTTGTTCTTCAACTTGTTAGCTGTGTGGCCAGAAATAATGTCTCTTAAACTCTCTGCTCATTGGTTTCTTTATCTAAAAAGATGAATTATACCAACAACGTTTTTTCTAGACCTAGATAAACTTTTTATAAAATTTATACGGGGAAGCAAAGGACTTAGAAAAGATAAAACAATTTTGAAAAAGACAAGGTGGGAGAAACAACTGCACCCAATGTTCAGGCTTACAACATGGCTGCAGTAATCAAGATAGTGTGGCAGAGGAGTATACATATAGATAGACATACAGATCAAGGGAACAAACTAGAGAACCAAGAAGCAGACCCACATCAATATGCCTGAGTGAATTTTGACAAAGGTGCAGTAATAATTTAATGAAGGAAAAATAGCGTTTGCAAAAAACGGTGCTGAAGCAATTGGACATCTATAAAAAAAAAAAAAAAAACTTATACAAAAATTAACCTCAAATTGTTCACAAACTTAAATGTAAACTGTAAAGTTTTACAAAAGAAAAAAGGATAAAATTGTCAAGACCTAGGGTTAAGTGAACAGTCTTTAGACTTGACACCAGAAGCACAAGCTATAAAAGGAAAGTGATAGATTGGACCTCCTCTACATTAAAAGCTGGACAGGGGGAAAATATTTGCAAACCATACATCCAAAAAAGGCCTGCATCTAAAAAATATACAGAACTCTCAAAAAACAACAGTAAAAGACAATCAATCCAATTAAGAAAATGGGCAAAAGACGTAAACAGAAATTTTGCCAAAGAGGACATACAGATGGCAAATACGCATATGAAAAGGTGTTCAACAGCATTAGCCATCAAGAAGATGTAAATTAAAACAACAATGAGATATCACTATATACCTATCAGAATGACTAAAATAATAATAAAAAAAAAATAGTGATAACACCAAACGCTGGTGAGGATGTGGCGAAACTGGATCGCTCATACATTAGCGATGGGAATATAAAAGGGTACAGCCCCTCTGGAAAGCTAAACATGCACTTGCCATATGATTGAACAGTGCACTCTTGGTGTTAGTTGTTGTTCGGTGCCATTGAGGCGGTTCCGACTCATAGCCACCCTGTGTACAACAGAATGAAACACTGCCTGGTCTCCTGCCCCATCCTCACAGTCATTGCTATATTTGAGCCTGTTGTTGCAGCCACTGTGTCAATCTGTCAATACCATGATGTCCTTCTCCTGACAACATGTGCAAAGTACAGTCTGGCTGCACTTCCAAAATAGACTTGTTTATTCTTCTCACAGTCCATGATGTATTCAATATTCTTCACCAACACCATAATTTAAAGGCATCAATTTTTTTTTGGTCTTCCTTATTCATTGTCCGGCTTTCCCGTGCATCTGAGGTGATTGAAAATATCTTGGCTTGGGTCAGGTGCACCTTAGTCCTCAAAGTGACATCTTTGCTTTTCAAAACTTTAAAGAGGTCTTTTGCAGCACGTTTGCCCAGTGCAATACGTCATTTGGTTTCCTGACTATTGCTTCCATGGGCATTGATTATGGATTCAAATAAAAAGAAATCCTTGACAACTTCAATATTTTCTCCATTTATCATGATGTTTCTTATTGTTCCAGTTGTGAGGATTTTTGTTTTCTTTATATTAAGGTGTAATCCATAATGAAGGCTGTGGTCATTGATCTTCATCAGTAAGTGCTTCAGGTTCTCTTCGCTTTCACCGAGCAAGGTTGTGTCATCTGCATATTATAGGTTGTTAACAAATCTTCCTCCAATCCTGATGCGTGGGCATTAATCCCAAAGAATGAAAATTTATGTTCATATAAAAACTGTACATGAATATTCATCACAATTTTATTTGTGATAGCCAAAAACTGAAGACAACCTAGATGTCCTTCCGCTGGTGAATGGTTAATGACACGTCCATAGCATGGAGTACTACACAGCAATAAAAAAGGAATGAACTACTGATATAGGCAACAACTTGAATGAATCTCTAGAACATTATTCTGAGTAAAAAGCAGCCAATCTCAAATGTTATGCACTGTATGATTCCATTTATATAACATTCTTGAAATGACAAAATTACAGAGATAGAGAACAGGTTAGAAGTTGCCAGGTGTTCGGGAGTCAGGAAGGAAGGGAGGTAGGCATGCTATAGAAGGGATCCTTATGGTAGAACTGTTCTGTATCTTGACTCTGTGGTGACACATGAATCTATACATGTGATAAAACTGTCTAGAACTAATTCACACACACAAATAAGTGTGTGTAAAACTAGGAAGATTTGAGTAAGTTTGGAGGATTGTATAAGTATCAGTTTCCTGATTGTGATATTGAAGTACACTTATGCAAGATGGTACCGTTATGGGAAACGGGGTACATGGGCCTTCTCTGTACATTTTTTGCAAGTTCCTGTGAATTCATAATTATTTCAAAATAAAAAGATTTAAAAATAAAAAAGTATGAATGACAAAGTTCCCTCTGGGTCTTCTATTAAGTAATGTGACCTATTATATGAGAAAACTAAGCTTTTGCTGATCACTCTTTCCTTCCCATCCAAAACCTAGTTGTTAGAAGGATAATGAAGGAAACCTGAGACCCCATAAGAGAATACAGCACATGTTATTTTAAGGCAATACTAGTGAACAGAAGAAGGATCCCTGGTGGCACAATGGTTGAGTACTTGGCTGCTAACTGAAAAGTTGGCAGTTCAAACCCACCCAGCAGCTCCACAGGAGAAAGACCCGGCAATCTGCTCCCATAAAGATTACAACCTAGGAAACCCTATGGGGCAGTTCTGCTCTGTCACATGGGGTCATTATGAGTCAAAACCAAACTTGAAGGCACCATACAACAACAATGAACAGAAAGAATGGGGGATGGAACCCTGGGCGATTTTGTAGAGCAGAAGTTTCTAACTTTAGCTTACGTTAGATTCACCAGCCAAAACCAAACCAGTTCCAGTTGCTTCCTTCTTGTGGTGACCCCGTGTGTTGCAGAGTATGACTATAATGTCCATAGGGTTTTCATGGCTGGGAAGTTTTGGAAGCAGATTGCCAGGCCTTTCTTCCTAGGTACCTCTGGGTGGGCTTGAACCACCAAGCTTTTGGTTAGTAGTCTAACACTTAACCATTTGTGCCACCTGGGACTCCTAGAGTCAGCAGAGGGCTCATTAAAACACAAATTTCTGAGGTCTCAGCCCAGAGTTTCTGCCTCAGTTGATCTGGGGTGGAGCTCAAGAATTTGCATTTCTAACAAGTTCCCGTGTGATGCTGCTGCTGAGGGGATGCTGCTGGTTAGGACACTACGCTTTGACAACCAGTGCCGTGGGACGTCTGAGAGTAGCCATTTTAAACTCTCCTAAGAAACTTTCTAGTAGAATGCAAAGAAAGAAATTATTTACGAATTTTCTATATTTACATTACTTTTTATATGTATAGTCTTTTTCCCCGCAATATGTTGGCTGATAAAAGTGTTCTTTTTGCTTCTTCATCAGGGTGGGCTCAACAGTATGTTATTTAGTTAATTTAAGAAGCCTATGTATCACATTCTCAGAAGATACTATCCCATAAAAATCCATCAACGCAACACGTAAGCCCCTAAATGTCCTGTACAATTGGCATACAAGAGAGTGAAAGAAACCAAGGAAATGCAAATGGTGATCTATAAGAAGACCTCAGAATAAGTTGACAAATTAAATCTTACAGCAAAATGTGCGACCCCATTAGGGGGTCTGTTTTTAGAGGTTTCTTTAATAGGTTTCTAAAACAGAAATTTTGTTGTAGGCATTGCAGTGTTATGGTAAGAAGCTCAGGTTTTGGAGTCAAATACTCTGTTGTGTGTCCATTTTAACTCATAGCAACCCTATAGGACAGAGTAGAACTGTCCCATAGGGTTTCCAAGGAGCAGCTGGTGGATTCGAACTGCTGACGTTTTGGTTAGCAGCCGAGTTCTTAACCACTGCGTCACCAGGGCTCCAGGAACTGAGCAGTCAGGTTTTATTTAGTTCTCAGTGACGCCAAGTCAGGGAAAAACAGAAAAATTAGAAATGTTAGTTTGGAGGGCTGTAGCCAGATATTGAAGGAAATTTAAATCTTGAAATTTTGGTAAGGATCAACAATTTGGTCAGGATAACAGAATCTAGTCCAATTTCTAGGTAGGTACCGCAACTGGTTTTTCCACAGAAGGAGAGTAAATCATTTAAATCTCTCCAGACAAGGAAGAGTCAGCACATCCATCAGTTATCCACAATTTACGAAAGGGTACAAAATAGCTCAAAGACAATGACAGGTCTAAGACCTGATAAATGAGAAGGTTGTGCAATAGTTTTCCATTGAAACACAAAATTTCTGTCTACAGTCACCTGTATGTTGATCAAAAATAATCTCGAGGAAAGAGTAGTCTTGATCGTAAACGGTGTCATTAGATAAGGCCTGATTATTTACATAGGTGAAGCCAAATGTTAATTTACTATATAGGTCTTCTTACATTTGCTTTGCTGGAAGTTTTCATAAAGAATCTCAGGTTGGTGACAGGGAACACAACAGAGAGTCCCTGATGGAGCAGAAGAAAGGTGGGGTGGAGAACTCAGATCCTAGTAAAAAGACCAGACTTAATGGTCTGACTGAGACTGGAGGAATCCCAGAAAGCATGGCCCCAGATTCTCTATCAGCCCAGAACTAAAACAATTTCTGAGGACAACTCTCCAGACAAGGATTGGACTAGACTGTGGGATGTAAAATGATACTCATGACAAGTGTGCATCTTAGCTGAAGTAGATACATGAGACTAAGTGGGCAGCTTCTGTCCGGAGGTGAGATGAGAAGGCAGAGAGGGTCAGGAGCTGGTTGAATGGACATGGGAAATCAGGGGTGGAAAGGAGGAGTGTGCTGTCACAGTATAGGGAGAGCAATTAGGGTCACATAACAATGTGTGTATAAATTTTTGTATAAGAGACTAACTTGAAATGTAAACTTTCACTTAAACTACAACAATAAACAAAAACAAAAGAAAAAAAAATTATAAGACCACAAAGAAACATGGAAAATATTTTATTCTCCATATCATTCCAAATTGGAGGTAATTTTACAAGTAGAATGATAATAATTACATTTTCATCATAATTACAACCAAGGAAATCAAATATTTATATGGACAAAATCTAGATGATTAAATGAAAGAATTAATTTACAAGAATATTTGGATTATGAACGCCCTTTTCTTTTGAGTTTTCTTAATAATACTGATGCTATAGAGAATGGTTTAGAACGAACTCATCTCTCTACTGATACTGAGATGGAAGACTTTACAGGATCCAAATGTTCTTTAATGCATCGCGATAACATGTACAATAGAGTGAGAGACATGAGGTCAGAATTCTTGTTCTCAATAAACTCTGAGGAACGCAATGAAACGTCAGTGCTTGCCCTCTCAGAATTTACAAGCTGATAGAGGAAATATAACAAATACATAGATCTTGGCACTGGTCCACCTCCAAAATCTTTAACAGTTGTTATGGACTGAATTATGTCCCCTAAAAATATGTGTTGTCAATCCTAACCTCTGCCTGTGGTTATAATCCCATTTGTGAATGGGTTGTGTTTGTTATGTTAATGAGGCAGGATTAGGGTATGTCAATGAGGGTTAGGTTATATTATGTTAATGAGGCAGGATTAGGGTGTATCTTGAGTCAATCTCTTTTGAGATATAAAAGAGGTTAAACAAGCAAGTGAGAGAAGCAGAGATGGGGGAAGAGAGATGCCGTGCCACATAAAGATAGCCCAGGAGCAGAAGCTGAAGAGACAAAGACCTTCCTCCAGAGCAGCCAGAGAGAGAAAGCCTTCTCCTGGAGCCAGCACCCTGAAGTCAGACTTGTAGCCTCCTGAACTGTGAGAAAATAAATTCGTTTGTTAATGCCAAAAAAAAATCTCAGGTTGGATTTTTGAAAGTCTCTAGCAGGTAGGAAGCCAAACCAAGACCTCATCACCAGATTTCATCTGTAGTAACTATAAATTTGGGTGAATTTCCCTCTTCTCAAGATCCCTAAAATATCCTAAGTTATCTGGGCCTGCCAGAAAGTGACCTTTCTTACTCACCTATATAGTACTGGGCACCTTGTAAGTCAGGAACCAGAGCAGTACTCCCAAGATGGCTTTGTAAGCATTGACTCTTTAAAGTCAACCTTAGTTCCTTAAAAGGATCCGGTCATATCTGATTAAATGAGCATGATTTTCAAATGTAAAATTCCACGCAGGGCCTTGGTTGTATAATCAATGTTTCCAATTATGTCCTGTTTATAAGGAAAACAGATTCTTATTGAACCTATACAAATAATTATATTGCCATGAGAATAAGAATGTTCAGTAAGAGTTCCTGAATTCTAGGGCAGGGGTATGTCAGGCAGGAAGAAAAATGTTTCATTTACATTTACAAATGTTTCATTTACAAATGTTTCATTTTTCTACAAAAGTATACACTACTGAATTGTTACGAGTTATAGATAGCTTAAGAGAAAAGAGAAAGGGGTTCCTTATACCCAGAAAATAGACCATTAAAATGATGATATTCCAAACAGAAACCATAATCATCCTCATCAGTTCATTCACTCCTGTATAATTCTTGTTCTACTTAATCTTGGCTTAAACGTCTCATGAACTCATCTAACTCATGTGCTTTTCCACTGTGGTTCTGGAAATGCTGACTCAGCTCCATGGTATGATCTGAAAGTTTATAAAGCAGTGTCATCAGAAAACTGTGCCCAAGATCAAAAGTATCTGGTATAGTCCTTTTCCATGGGTCCCTCAAGTCACCTTCTAGCTCAGGAGCAGGTTAGCTCATAAAGTAATGAATATCACCCTTGAGTACTGCATTCTTTAAAAAAAAAAAAACAACATCTATCTGAGACCAAATGGTCAACTGATGCTCCAAAACATAGATGAGAAGGTTGGGCGGCTGTGAGACTAGATGGGTGGGAACAGAACAGCTAGAATAGAAACAATGAGAATGTCAATACAATGGGAAGAATGTAACTAATGTCACTGAACAGTATGTGTAGAAACTATTGAATGGGAACCTGTTTGGCTGTGCACACTTTCACCAAAAATACAATAAAATATTATTAAAAAAAAAAAAAAGAATCCCCATTTGAAAATCACTGGTCTAGAAGATGCTAAATTCAAATTAAAGAAGTAAAGCTGTGAACAATTTAACATTTTAAAAAAACCACTGAAACCGTGACTAGTAACACTATACTGTTGTCTAATATCAGGTAAACAGCACCAAGACTCTGATAAATAGAAACATATCATATTCATCAAGGGCATTGATGACTCTCTAGGAACGTCACATATAGCATATAATTTCTGATATATTTATAACATTTTACCCATACACATTTATCCCAGGGGAGGCTAAACATCTCTTTTGATTTGACATTGATTCCCATGCAACTGATCAATAGTAACATATCAAATAAACCTAATTACTTCTAGCACCTCTCTTTTTACAAAGCAAAAGAACAAATCGTTTGTGATTCCGGGGGCTTTCTGGGAAATCTTAAAGACTTTTAGGTTCAGAAAACATCATTTAGAGTTCAAGTTTAGGAAGGCAAACTATCAAAAAGTTTCAAAAGATTTGAACACTTGGTTAAGATAAGATCATAGGTTACTGAGAAACAATACTTGGCTATACCTGCTTAACCAAAATGACTATAAAAGATTTTAAAAGTAAACATAGGTGGTAGCATGCTTGTAAAGAACCTTAGCTCTTTCAAAAGTGAGAAGACTTTGTTCTCGTAAATACTCAAGGATATGATAAGTCAACATAAAGTACAGGAAATTATTCTAAAACACAGAGTCTTTGCCTTCTCGGCAGATTACTCAAGGTAAAGAAAAACCTTTACAACCTCTTATTAAGAGGAGACCAATAACCCAAGAACATTTTGTCATTTCAGTAGCGAGAAAACTAAATTCTTGTTTTCAACAATACTTGATACTAAAGCTCTTCTTGAAAATCTTGTAAATAAACCCATCAAACCTTCGCCAGCTTTGACCACAGAAAATACAGTTCTCTGTCCACAAACCTACAACCTTCTGTATCCATTTAGGTTTTGTCCAAAGTTTTGTCATCTTACTTTAGGATAAAAGTACTCTTTTTTTTTTTTCCTTAACAAAAATGCATCCCACAAAGCTTGCTCACAAAATAGTACCGCTTTTACCACTGTTGGTCCCAGTGGAGTCTCATTAGTTATATCAATTATATTTTTAACCACAGCGATTTTTATTTCACAGAGAAAAATGGAAGGTGGATAATGGGAACCTGACTGTCACACAACAGCATTTTTCAGCAGACTAGCAAAACTCATAAATACACATTTCACAACTTTTTACGTCCATCTGCGTTCCTTATAATCCACCTTCTCAAAGTGACAAAAGGAAAGTATTTATTAACAAACTGAAATATATATAATCTGTTTGTAAGAGGTAAAAGTACACACACTTAAACTTACACTTAGTAATCAATATTTCAGTATTCCATCTTACTTAGAAATGATCTGCGCATTGAAGGAATATTCACTGATTAACTCAATTTAGTATCTGTCCCAGATTTTAAGTTAAAGAGCTCAGAAATTATCGTAAAGCTGATATACTATAAAATATAAATACTGCTGAAAGAGACTTTGTCAGGGTAATGATTCAATTTGTATAAATACAAATTTATGTTTTTTACAATAGTAAACCTTAAGTAGAATAATGTAGCTTATTTGATCAGTAAGCATGTACACGTTTAGAAAGAACATACCTAAGTAGCATAAAAATGTAACTTGCATTATACTTAATGCTAATAACTCAGAGAAAGCATAGCCGTTTTTCTTAAACCAAGATAATCAAACTAGTCTTGTTTGCCAAAAACTAACCTAAATTATGCAAACCTGAATTCTTAAAATATTTTTTAGTTACTTTCTATAAAATAAATGTTTTTCCATTAAAAGTATTTGATGTTCAGTTTTCTTAATTTCGAGGGATTTGAGAACTGTTCAGTTGGTAGAAGTCTTTGTTTATCTCTGAGCCAATCACAACAGAGACCCTTCAAGAGATGTCATGGGGGCCGTGGTGGCTCAGCGGCAGAATTCTCCTCTCCATGCAGGAGATTCGATTCCGTTCCTGGCTAACCCACTTCATGCACAGCCACCACTTGTCTGCCAGTGGAGGCTTGTGTTCTATTGTGATGCTGATCAGGTTTCAGTGGAACTTCCAAACTAAGAAAGACTAGGAAGAAATACCTGGTGATCTACTTTCAGAAATCAGCCAAGGAAAACTTTATGGATCACAACTGTCCAATCGCATTATACATTGAGTCACCATGAGTCAGGGACCGACTTGACAGCAGCTAACAACAAGAAAGATATTTCATAATCTAATTTTGTAATGCCATTCTGAGGTAGGAAATATTATACACTCACACATTGAGGGGTAAAGACCTTTCTGAATTACATAAACATACCTACAGTCACAGAGCTTATCAGGTCAATTCTTATATCTCAGCCATGGGTCAAGTGTAAACACAGAATTATAAAACTCACTGGTCTCCATTAAAGAGCTTTTCTCTTCCCAGTGGATATGAATTCTTACTTGAAGTGAACTTAAAATAGACAAAATTGACAAACAGAAAGCAGTAACCAAATTCTCTGTCATTTTCGCATAGCAAAGATCTCTATAAACCATCTACAAGAATTTGTTTACAGAAATCACCAAATGTTCAGAGCACAAAACCAGAAGCAACCAGCACCAGCAATCGAATGAGTACTTTAAAAGAATCCAAGTCAGATCCTTGTCATGCTACCAACAGACAACGGTCCGTGTCACAGGGCCAGGAGCTGGACTCACTCTTGGGTCCCTGAATTGTCAGTCAGGAGAGAAACACATAAGGCTCTTACAAACCTTGTTACCTGGGTGGAGTAAACAAAAAAAAAAAAAAAACAATCCCATTGCCTTTGAATCAATTCCAACTCATGGTGGCCCCATGCGTTACGTAATAGAACTGCTCCATAGGATTTTTTTTGGCTGTAATCTTTACAGAAGCAGATTGCCAAGCTTTTCTTCTGTGGCACTGCTAGATGGGTTTGAACCACCAACCTTCAGATTAGTAGTCAAGTGCAAACCATTTTTGCCACCCAGTAAATTGGAATATAATTCAAGACTCAATCGATCCAAGTCATGGCACCAAACTGTCAAAGACAAATGCACCCAGCAATTAAGGATATGATTTTATTCAACCTGTTGCAATAGGGAGAACATTCATTAAAGACAAATGCCTCCTAGAAAAGGAAGGGGGTCTGGAGTTTTGTAGAAGCAGGTAAATAAGATAGTCATTAATTTATTCAACAAATATTAAGTGCCTTCTATGTTCCAGAAACAGTTCTAGGTAATTGCAGAAAAATAAGAAAGGCAAACTCCCTACCTAGATAAATCTTTTCATTCTAATAAGGGGAAAATTTGTCATATTTATTTTATTAAAAAATGTAGACTTATTACCTTTCATAGTCTACTTTTTCATAGGCTGTGTCTGAAAAACCACCTCTATTATATTATTTGACTATACGTATATATGTTACATGTTTGTGACTATATATGTGTACATGCATATACAATATACCTATGTGTGCATATATGTGTGTGTGTGTGTGTGTGTGTGTGTGTGTGTGTATACACAGACATACATACATTACATATAGATCACGTATAGGATATCTGAGGACAAAAAATATGTTGCATATTGAGATTATTCCTTCCTTGATTTTTTTTCTGAGGGGAGGAGATGTTAAAAGGTTCTTTTTTGTGTGTGTGAGTCCTGATGGTAGATAGTAATTTTGTTTCAATGTTTTACTTGTAAAATACATTTGGCAACTTGATGTTAGTCCCCCATTTTTTTTACTTATTATTTTACTAATGAATGAAATCTGAAAGTCTAGAGAAGGGTAGATAACCCTTGGTTTGTAGCCCCACCTTGCCACAAGGTGAGAATTCACAGCTGAGCATCGCTGCAAAAAGGCGGCAGGGTGACCCGCCTCCCGAAAGACCGCCATTGACTTGGAAACCAGTGTCTCTTGTCCCACTTCTGAAAGTGGTTTGAAAATCAATAGCAAGCTCTGACATCTGTTGTATAAAAAATAGTAATGGTTATAGGGCCATTCAGAAGAAAGATTAGTGTAATGAATTTTGGCACCTTGTGTAAAGAAAAAAAAAAAAAAATCATGACCACGTGTTAAGGATAACCGTATTTTGTGCACAGTGTGATTCAGAAGAGTGATTTAATAGTTACAGTTTCAGAAGTGTTGAAAACTCAGTCCCAGTTTATGATATCCAATGTTGGACACATATAAACAGAATGAGACACCCAAGCATTAAGCTGATGACTTTGCCAAGTTCTAGAAAAATTCATTTTAAGATGCAGAGCCACATTTTTACCTCCATTAATGCACACACACCTCCTGTGGTCTTCCTTAGGCGTTTATGCATGAAGGCAAGGGGAGGATTTGACTTGGTGTCTTTATTGCCTGTCATGTCTCACCCACTGCATTCCCAAAATGACATCTCACATTTGTTAAAAGCACAATGAATGATAGTAATTGTAATAGCTAATCCTTATATAGTGTTTCTGATGTGCCAGGGACCGTTCCGTGCACTTTACATATATGAAACCATTTGATTCTCTTAAACCCATGAGATCAGTACTATTATTATCCCTATTTTGCAGACAGGAAAACTGAGGTAGAAAGAAATTAAATAACTTGCCCTACATCACACAGCCATTAAGGAGTGGAGCTAAATATCAAACCCAGATCATCTTGCTCTGGAGTCCAGGCTTTTAACCACTACATCTCTACTACCTCTTGAAAGGAAAACTTAAAATCAGCAATATTAATATTCAAACGCAAATAGAAAATGAACTGGAAGTTAGCACAGCAATTTGTTAGTTACCCAGAATCAGCCAGAGACTTGTGAAGAGTTGAGTCTGGGAGACAGGCTTGGTGGATCCAGGTGATCCCTGTCCTGAATCCAAACCTGGCTTTGAAGCTCATCTTCCAGGTTGGAGAGAAACACCAAAGGAGACCAACCAGCTAAGTTTGAGTTTTTGCAGTTACAAAGAGAAACATATAATCACCTCTTCCCTCCCGCACCAAAAAAATAAAGAAAGAAAAAAGAAGTTGCTCTTTTTTTTTTTTAATCGGTGCAGAACTACCAAATAGTAGGTGACTGAACACCAGGGAAACATAAATAGGGAAGGTAAACTCATTCAGCCTTCATTTTCCGGAAACTCTCATTTCTGTCAAATGTAAAAGCCTGTGGGTTTTACTCTTATTCCAGTTTATATAATCACATTCCAAACTGCTTATGTGGACTTTTGTGACGGCTTTTTTTTCACACAACTCTCTTTCCCTCGTCAGACTCTTATAATCAGCTTTATACAAGGGTTATGTTTCATTCATTTATTATTATTTTTTCTTTTCTTTCTGTGTTATAAGGTCTGGGACTTGGCTGTCAACTGGATTTTGAACTGGATAACTAGATCGTTCATAAGCTCCAAACATGTTGTAACTCATGTCCTATTCCTGTGTACTGCTCTGCCCCAACTTGATAAAATGAGTGATACCAGGACACCATTGTCATACACCCCCCCCAAAACCTGGGTGTGTAGCGTTCAACTGTCTGAACTTGTTCAAATGGAAGTGGGATTACTCAACCACCTATATATCCTTGGCTGCTGGTTTTATTATAGAGGATACGTTAGGAGAAGTCATCACTGGAAAAGTTCGGGGTGGATAAAAGGAGGAAATCTCGGAGACCGAAGTCCTTTGGAAAAATTGAAGGTGATAGCCTAGATCATTTTGAAATCGTATGTAGCAAGGGAAATTCTTTTTGTTAACCTAACAAATAGTCATAGCCAATATAGGCAGCTTTGGAGAAAGTACCTTGCTGTACCAATCATTCCACCCTTGACGTCCAAACAGAAGAATAAGGATACCAAAGATCTTAGTCCTCCGGTGTCCTCTTGTTCGTGTCACTCTGTCCCCGTCCCTTTCCCCATTCCCAGTTCTCCTTTTTTTAATGCAATATAGATGTGTCCCTTTTAATTTCAGAAGTTAATTTGCATTGGTATTAATATGCTTACTTCACTCAGTTCAGTACCTTTTCCCAGCATCCCTCTGACATTTATTCCCACTTCCTTCCAGACCCCTGCCATACCATGTAGGATAGACGTATAGGTGGCAAACGGAACTCTCTCAAGGGACTGGTGAATCTCTGTGATCCAGGATTGCTTTCCGTGGCCACCAGCACCTTCCTTGGGCTGGGTCAGCCCAGACTCTGCTGACACTCCTTGCTCTCCATCTGCTCCTTTCTATCCAGCTTCTTCATTGTCACTTAAGTTTACCTTATGGAAGGAAGAAACTGAATGCTTATTAGTCACCTTAGGATCCAACTCATAACCCAGAAAATAGAAATAACACTTGCCTAGTTTTCTACTTGAGTATGATGGTTTTAAATAGCAATAAAAACTAGACCTCCACCTGCTCTCTTGTTAAAATGTGCGTGTGTGTGTGTGTGTGTGTGTGTGTTTATGTGATAATACAAATACACGGACTTTTAACTCAACGTGGTGGTTTTCACGTCTAGTTGCTTTAGTTAGATACTGCCGACGACGTTGGCAGGGTTTGTATTATCGCAGAATATTCAGTATCCCTAAGTCATTGCTTTTTAACTCTGACTACCCACCAGCTTCATCTAAGGAATGTTTATATAATACACATGCTTGTTCCCTGCCCCAGTTTTATTGAACCAGAATCTCTATGGAATGAGTACCAGAATCTGTGCTTTTCAAACCTCCCCAGTATTAGGCAGTCAAGGTCAGAAAAGATTATCTTAGACATTTCCATTTTAGAGTCTAAAACAAACTCCTGATATTATACTCCCTAATTGGGGACTTTTGTCTGAATGTTGTTGTTGTCATTAGTTGCCATTAATAGCTCATCTGCGTAATCCTTTGACCTTTTGGATGGGAATTCTGAACAATGTAGAAATGATAGTTTTGCAGCAGTGTGCACTAGTGTGTAGGTGTAGAAAGGATCCTTAGGTTTTGATTTTAAAATTGTCTTAGAAAATATGAAGCTAACACCCAAGAGGATTAATTCCACCAGTGGGGCAGGAGGGAAAGCTTACCTTTTGGAGGTGAAGTAGCTCTCTCTTCCATGACATAGCACATACTCTCTTGTACCAATCATTTATTAAACAAGCCTGAGAAGAGTTAATACAACACCTAGCAGGTTACTCTAAATTTGTCATAAGGACCAAGCCAGCTGGGGACTATAGTCTCGGTGGACATCTAGCTCAGTTGGCATAACATAGTCTGTAAGGAAAATGTTCTACGTCTGACTGTGATGAGTAGTGACTGGGGTCTTAAAAGCCTATGAGTGGCCCTCCAGGATACATCTACTGGTCCCATCCCAGCTGGAGCAAAGGAGAATGAAGAAAACCAAAGACACAAGGGAAAGATTAGTCCAAACAACTAATGGACCACAACTACCACAGTCTCCACCAGACTGAGTCCAGCACAACTAGATGGTGCCTGGCTACCACCAGCAACTACTCTGACAGGAATCACAATAAAGGGTTCTGGACAGAGCAGGAGAGAAATGTAGAACAAAAGTCAAATTCACAAAAAAAAAAAAGACCAGGCCTGCTGGTCAGACAGAGACTGGAGAAACTCCGAAAGAATGGCCCTTGGACATCCTTTTAACTCAGTATTGAGGCCACTCCTGAGGTTCACCCTTCAGCCAAAGATTAAACAGGCCTATAGGGCCAACAATAACACACATGAGGGATATGCTTCATAGTTCTATCAGGTATACGAAACTAATGGGCACACCAACCCAAAAGCAAAGACGAGAAGGCAGGAAGGGACAGGAAAACTGGACAAACAGAAACAGGGAACCCTGGGGTGGAGAAGGGGAGAGCATTGACACATCACGGGGTTAGCACCCAATGTCACAAAACAATTTATGTATTAACTGTTTAACAAGAAACTAATTTGCTCTGTAAACTTTCACCGAAATCACAAGAAAAAAAAAAAAAAAGGACCATGCCATTGTGTTTTATCCCAACTTTTTTTTCCATAAATTTAATATTTGTAGAATATTATATTAACTATATTACTGTTAGATTTATTTCCATAAATCTAATCTATCCACAGATTTCATTTGAATTTTTTAGGGAAGATGGTTTCCTCATTTTGGGAAAGGAGAATTGAGGAAGGGTGTTGTCAGACAGGAAGATTTGCCATCCTGGGTAGATAAAAATTAATAAAAAGCCTGAAAATTAAATATTATCTATGAAGTACAAAAACAATAGTGTTTCAACTCAATAGGATCTTATCATTAAAAAAAAGTGTATTTACAGATTGGAAGATTATCAACTCATGACATTCAGGCCTTGGATTACGGAGAGTATGGTGATTCTTAAAAAGACATTCTTCCCAACACATATACTGTGATGTGAAAGATGGATCACAGATGATGATCTAGAAACTATATTTTGTGATTCCATTGTAAAGGATAATATGGTGTAAGCATGGCTGTGCTAACCAAATATCGATTACTGTTTGGAGAAGTGTGCCATCTAATTCCACGGAAGATAAGGCAGTTAGAACAAGTAACATTTCCCCTGGTGTAGGTGTAGTTGTACTTTTCAAAACGAACTTTCTCATTTACCAAATGCAAAGAAGGGACTGATTTTTTCACAGAGCAACATGGGATATCAAGTGTGATTAAAATGTCTACGTTCTTCATTTCTCCCTTGAATGTAGAAAAAAAAATCAGTTCAAACTTCCTGTTGGAAATGAGGGCAAAGTGCAGCTTTCATGGTACCTATCCTCATAAGGGGTCAAGAATCCCGAGTCCCTGTTGCACGGGATTTCGGCAGGAACATGTGTTGTGGTACTTTCTGTTTTAGCTTATGGATGATTCTGATAGTCTCAGTTCTAGGTATGTTTTTTTTTTTCACCTAGTTTCCTAAAATGGGTCTGATATCCGTCCCTGCATTGTGTGACACCTCTCTTTATGTGTCAGTTTCATAGAAGAACATGAAGCATGTTTATGATTCATGTAGAAGTTGTTGGGGACAGGTCAAGATGAATGCTTACAGTGGTAGACAGACTCTTAAGATGGTCCTCATGATCCCTGTCTGAAATGGTGTCCATGCCCTTGTGTGATCTCCTCCCCTTGAGTATGACCAGGACTTGTGGCTTATTTCTCACCAACAGAATAGAACAGGGTTGATCAGATGTACATGATTGCATGGATGTGATTACATGATAACATTACAATAAATTGCAGTGTGCATCTTCCTGGAATCTCTCCCTTCCTTGTAACTTTGAGGAAATAAGTGGTCATGTTGGGGAACCCCACATGGCAAAGAACTGCAAGTGACTTCTAGGAACTGAGGGCAGCCTCCTGCTGACAGCCAGAAAGGAATTCTGCTAACAATCTAAATGAGCTTGAAAGCAGATCCTTCCCCACTTGAGCTTCAAATGAGACCACAGTCCTAGCTGCCTTGGGACCAGAAGCAAAGGACCCAGTTAAAGTGTACTGAGACTCCATACCCACATAAACTGTGAGATAATAAATGTTTCTTGTTTTAAGTGTCTATGTTTGTAGCAACTTTGGTAATTTTTTAATACAATAATAAAAAGCTAATACACTTGCTAATGAAGTAGACAACCACTATTATTCCTGGTAAATGGGCTTGTCTCATGAAGATACCTATGGGCACTGTGTGGTTGATGATGACTTTTTATTGATTTGCTTTACTCTTTTATTTTTTAAGGACCTAGATATTAAAGATAAATTCAAACTCTCAACATGTTGATTGTGTGTGTGTGTGTGTGTGTGTGTGTGTGTGTGTGTGTAGATTTAAATTCAGCATGGTGCCAAGGATTGCTAAAAAAGTTTTGAGAAAATAAAATAAAAGCCTTATGCCTACAGGATAGCTTCTTAAAGACCAGTCTTCAGCACCATCTCAGTGCTTCCCGAGGTGTCCCCTTCTGGATTTTCTCCACACATTGTACTCTGCATTTTATTTTGTGGTACTAGGATCAGTCATTCATCCAACATATATTTTTGAGCTCTGTTATTTGACCAGTCCTGTGCAAGGTGCTAAAGAAGGACCAAGGAAGAATAAATCACAGTCCACCCCCCATCCAGGGCATGGGAGTATTAGAATATTACCTTAACGACAGGTATAAGCTATATCTTTGTTCACATAGTCCAGAAGACCTGCAGACTGACTGATCACAGAGCCGTATGAATGCCACATTCACTATCCAATTTACCTCAGAAACTTAAAGAAAGCACACATCAACCTATCCATTTCTTCATTCCTTTTTTCTTCCTATTCTTCTTAATTTCATCTTTCTTTTCTTTTTTCCCTCCCTCCCTCCACTTCTTCCTTCCTTCTTTTTTCCTTCCATCCTTCTTTCCTTTCTTCCTTCCTTCCGGCCTTCACCACGTATTTATTAAATACGCCCATTATTAGCATAGTACCATAGACACTGATCTCTTTTTAAATATCTTATCAAATATTCTTCATTTTTGTATTTTTGCCTCTTCTTGTGAATATCTTAATTGTCAAAATAATTTGAAAAGACCCTTCCCTATGTGGAAATAAAGTGAAGGAAGATAAATTCATGTCTTTAAATAGGCTGACCCATGCTAGAGATGATAGAATATTTTTAACTTCTGGGAACTACAGATCAAAGCTCCATATACTATTTCTAAATAGTTGAAGAATACTTGAGAAATAGAATTGCTTTCCATTGCATCCTGCCAGTGATTTTTATTATCTAGCTGGTGGCTGTTTTCCCAGAGACGATGCGTTTGGTCCGCTTGTGATCTTATATTCTGTCTCACTGTAGCACAGAGCTTCTGGGCCCATGAGGGAAAATGATGGTGTAGCAGCTTCCCTCTGCCACCCTTAGACCTTCTAGAGCCAGGACCCAGTGGGGAAAAGGACCCTGGTACTGGAATTTCTATGATCAGGTCACCTCGGAAGGTGGAGGAGCTCCCTAGATTAGAGCTAGCCTGGAAGTTTCTGAGGTGAAACAGAAATGGGAGAAGCAAAGGGATTTGCTTTGTGGGACCAAAGCATCATAGTCTACCATGCCAATGGGAAATAAAAAAAATATCAAACCCGTTGCCATTGAGTCGATTCTGACTATAGCAACCCTATAGGACAGAGTAGAACTGCCCCATAGGGTTTCCAGGGAGCAGCTGGTAGATTCAAACCGCTGACCTTTTGGCTAGCATCCATGGCTCCTAACCACTGTACCACAGGTCTCCAGTGGGAAATATGAAAAGGGAATTTCCTATCAAGACACCAAGTACTTAATTGATGTACTAATTCAAGCAGGTAGGCAGAAAACAAGTATCTGTTGAGCACCTCTTACTATTTCTGTCTCTTAGAATGAAATTTTAAACAACAAAGTTCATCTTTTTCATGAGCAGCAGTATAACTGCTGTTGCTCAGTAGCTTGTGAACCAAAAGTGATTAAGATAAAATTTATATCCAGAGTGCTTGTTTTTCTGTCTCTCGTGAATGATGATTATTGGGGATTTACAAAGAAACGTGATGTCTGTTTTTTCCATACATATACACACTCATAACAATCTGGAAATATTTTATGAATACCCCTAATAAACACAAAATCCATCATTATGTTAAATGCCACTGTGATTCTGAACATTTTAATGCACTATAGTAACCAGAACCTGTTGCCGTCGAGTCGATTCCGAGTCATAGTGACCCTATAGGACAGAGTAGAACTGAACCACCGACCTTTTGGTTAGCAGCCAAGTTCTTAACCACTGTGCCACCAGGGCTCCACATACTATGGAAGCATCAGAAAAAATAAAGATCAGGTTGTAAACAGGAATGCTAACTGATCTGCATTGCATGCTCAGGGTACTTAAAGTGATAAGACGTTTTGTTAAATTTCTCTGTTAACAGTTTGCAGTGTGCAATTGTGAAGGGCCAGGAATAAAAATAAATTATCTCAACCAGCAAAATGGACAGTCCCAGGTTCCAAGCAGAGATGCCGTGCAATTGTGAACTGCATGGAGTTCAAGCATATCACTATGCCTTTCTTAGTTTACATAGTTAATTTGTAGCTTCTCATTCTTATATCACCGGGATTTGGTCACTTAGTTAACAAAGTGAAATTAAAAAAAAAAAAAAGCCATTTAGAATTGAGCTATAACCATACCAGAGGATGATACAAATTCACAAGGGTACAAGGCAAAAAGAGGAAATATAAAATTTCATTTTCAAACAGTGGATGGTATTCTGAAGCATACTTCAGTAAACATTATGAAGTGGTGTTTTGACACATCATCTTGAAATATCCTCTCTTGTTTCTTCATCTTAAAATAGCCTCTCTTGTTCCTTCTGGTTTTTACCAATTTCAACGGGAGGGTCCAAGCTAACTTAGGTCTCCAGTGGTGTGCTAGCACCGACTTGCACTGGCTGGCAAAGTCAGTTATGGACTCAGCTTTCTAACTCGCGTACACTGACATCACTTTGGGAGCTTAAAATCGGCAGCCCTGGGAGCATTTACACCACAGAAATTAGCAAATGCTATAGTTCTTTTTCTTTTGTTTCTTTTTTCTTAATTGGGAGACAGTTGTTAAACATTTACCAGCACAATCTGTTTCTGTCTCAAAGATATTGTACCTTTTACCTCCACCTTTAATTTTATTTTCCTCCTTCCTCATTCTGGTGGCCCTAAATTCAAGCTCATAGCAAATATTTATATTTGGAGACAGGCTAGTTCTAGTTAAAATATATAATAGCAGGAATGTGTTTGGAGGTCTCTTTGACTCTTTTTCCTGAACCATGTCCCTTTCTCTCCTCAGAATCCCAAGTTTTTTCTTAAATCTTCTTCAGCCACTCCCCAGCCCTACCTTTTGGAACCCATTGCCACTGAGACAATTATGGCTCATAGCAACCCTATAGAGTAGAACTTCCCCATAGGGTTTCCAAGGCTGAAATCTTTACGGAAGCAGATGGCCATTTTACTCCCAAAAAGCAGCGGGTGGATTTGAACCGCCAACCTTTCAGTTACCAGCCCAGCAATTAACCACTGCACTGCCAGGGCTCCCCTTCCTCAACCCTAGGTCTTCCTAAATCAGAAACGTTTCTGGAAACGGTGTTAATGTACCATAAGCTGAAGTGTTTTCCAAAAAATTAGTCATTAGAAAAGTAGAGCTGAAGAGAAAGAAGAGATTTAAGTTTTATAGCAAATCCTATCTACTTAGGAGTTGCTTTTTCAAGCATTTTCAAATATGATTTAAAATAGAATAAACTTTAAATCCGTATTTTAAGAAACAGAAGTAGGAAAACTTGGAGCATGACCCAACAATATGGGGATTCATCGTTACGAGGCACGTATAGAAGAGAGGAGGAAGAGAATGGTATTTCTCAGCACACACATGCCCAGAAGAGTGGGGCAAATTGCTTATTATGAGAAAAACACTCTTTTTGCAGTTACTATTTTGCTCCCATGTGAAAATTTCTCTTAAACATGTTCTTATGTCCACTGCGGTCTTTCACTTCTTTACTCAAATTTGGACAAATGCGCCTTACTTTGTTGTGATTCCTCCCTGGCAGGGATCAAAGGCTCAGCCTGGGCAATCTCCACACCAATAGGATGTCGCTCCATTGCATTTGCAGATGATCTTCTGCACTATGGACCTTTGGGTGGACCTAACCTTGAGTCTGTTCCCTAGGACCCAGAGCCACTCTTGGTTATGGACTCAGTCAAGGCAAGTCTCTTTGCGTGAGTACCTGGGGTCATATAAGCATCTTCCCACCAACCCAAGCACCAGGAGTGTGAGACAGGCTCAGCATCATCTTCAGAAGAGGATCTATGCATACAGCGTGGCCTTATTCTAGGAAACCAACTGGGCACTGGGCACTCCAGGCAGAGGCATTATTTAAGGGGCGGATGGAAAGGGCTATTTTTCCCGATCAGCCTGCTTTGGTGAGTAAACATCAACCATTCGTTTATTCATTCACTCAGGGTAGAGCATTGTGTTGTCAGCCTTCCTATATGAAACTTTGAATTCTCCCAGAATCCCACTGCCGTCGAGTTGATTCCTACTCATAGTGACCCTATAGGACAGAGTAGAACTACCCCCATAGGGTTTTCAAGGAGCTGCTGGTGGATTCGAACTGCTGACCTTTTGATTAGCAGCCAAATGCTTAACCACTGTGCCACCAGGGCACCAGAAGATTGTAGTAGACATAAAAGAGGGGTCCTGGGCTGCTGGAGACAAGAGGCTTAGAGAAGGGATGATGAGCGTTTCCTGAAGGCCAACATCTGCCCTATAAACTGGCCTATAACTCACCTTGCCTCTGTGTCCCAGGGGTCTCATCCATTATAGATCAAAATATCAGTATACCGTCTGGACTCCGTTTCAAAGGGTAACTATGTTATCTTGGCAGTCTGCACCAAAGTATTAGTGGTAAAATAAATCAGTGTTTCCTTCGTTCAAACTAGAAACTCTACTGGGACTTTTATAAAATTATTTGATGGGAGAAAAGGTTGATAAGCAAACTTTCAATTCAAAGAGAGCGTATTTCTTAAAGTTCAGAGGGCTTGAGAGTTGCATTTTGATTGACAAAATAATGAACCTGTTGATAGAGTCCAGAATTAGTTGGCTGAATTTGTTTTAGTTTCTCCATAAATTTGCCAAAGTCAAAAGTGAAAATCCATAGAGGCAGAATGATGTACCATCTGATAAGCATGTTATCAGCCTGGCTGTAGCCAGATTCCACCCTCATATATTCATGCACACATCCTCTGCATAAGTTGCATATGTACTTTGCCGTGGTGGGCAAATTTAGGTTTGCTTTTCTTTCTGAGTCTCTTCTGGTCCAAAAGCTCATCATTTAGAGTTTTTGGAAGCAATTTAGAAATGCTATTAGATTCCCAACCCGCTCCCAAATTTTGGAATATTTGCAGTTATTTTCTCTGGCATGGAAATAGCTTTAAAAGGATATTCTTGCAAAGAGAAACGTAAAGGATACCTACTTTTATGAATCACTACGACTTGCTTATACTTACCTATTGTTACCATAAAAGTCATTTAGTATACCAAAAAAAAAAAAAAAATAAGGCAGATTTTTAGGGGGAAAAAAACATAAACTTTGGAAGTATAGCTATATAATTGCAGAGAAGAGTTGCTTTTGTTATATTCATGTTTAATTAAAGCAATATTTGATGTATTTAAGAACCAGTTGATACCTTTGAGTCATTGCATAGATTTTTTTTTAAAGCACCATCTTGAAATACAATGTAAATTGATTTTAAATTTTTAATCAATACAATTCATTCGTAAAGATTGGTTATCAGGAAAATATTGCTTTTTAAGTAGTTCATGTTAGTTTAGGAACTGGAAGTGGGAAAAAAAGAAATAGAACCCTTAAAGATGGATGTTTTTCAAAGTTACTCACATAATTATGTTGGATTTGCTGGCTAATAACTTTAAACTTGTTTATATTCTCATTTTTGTAACAAGTGGAAAGTAACTCACGGCGTCCATTCAAAGTCATCTACCATGTACGGAACAGTGTGCAGTCCTAACTGATAGCTCTGTGCGTGAAAATTAAGTGTTACTCCCGCAGAATTGAAAAGATTAATGTCTTTGTTTTTCTTTTTACAATATCCCCTACAGCTGAACACCAAATACCTGCAATTTGTATTGTGTATGGTGGAAGAAAGAATAAAAGAAAGGAAGGAAGGAAGGAAAGGAAAAGAAAAGTCAATCCCAAGCTAGAAACGTGAATAAAGATAATGACATGGGTTATTTTATTATCACTGCAGGTGTTTCAGCAACTAAAAAACGTGCATGGGGTCCAAGACGACCTTGCTCCATGCTAGACCCCGCTCACCTTCCTATGCAGTTATATTTGTTGTTGTTGTTATTAGTTGCCATCAGGTTGATTCTAACTCACGGAACTGCCCCATAGGGTTTTCAAGGCTGTGACCTTTTGAAAGCAGGTCTCCAGGCCTGTCTCCCAAGGAGCCTCTGGGTGGGTTTGGACTGCCAACCTTTTGGCTAGTAGTTGAGTGCTTCACTGTTTGCACCACCCAGGGACTCCTTGTAGCTATATTTAGTGCAGTTCAAAAACTTCCACAGCTGTGCGTCTCCACTCCCTGTGCGAAGTCAGTGCACTTGGCAGCTCCCCGCTTATGATCATCTTCTCCTCACCGCCTGTGCTTTGTGGGAAAAGCTTTTGTTTAAATAGAGAGTTTAGTGGTGAATGAGTTTTGGGTGAATGGAGAGGTTTTCTCTCCAACGGTTCTGAGGGCACATTGTTTAGCCTTCAGGAGACCCAGGATTTGAGCAAAACGTAATTATGCATGAATTGTTCTTCAATCTGCTTACATACTCTATCCTTGAGATTTCATTACCTTTTTTTCCATTAACATTTAAAACACAGTCTTTTGCAGGAGAAGAAGTGCAAGATTTTTTAATGATCAGCCTTCTGCGTTTTATTCTGCTGGTTTTATTCACATCCTACGCTGCTCTTTCCCCAGCCACCTGAGTCTTCAGGCAGTTTTCCCATCTTCCCTGTCTTAAGCCCAGTTTCAGCATCCCCAGGAAGCCAAAGAAAACATGCCCATCTGCTCCAGATGTGTCAAATCAAGTTTTCCTTTTTTAATTTTTTTCCAGACAAATCCTCCAGCAAATGTATAAACAGGTTGCTTTTTAGAAGGAGTAAAGATTAATCTGTCCCCGGGAAAAAAATATCCTATGCATTTTGGAAACTCTGGCATTTTTCCCTTCCAAAAACACGTCACCTAAACTGAATGCACAGCTTGCTCCTCCTCTGGGCCAGAAAGGGAGCGGCATCTCTGCGCTTTGCTCCTGTACCCTCTGCCTGATCTGGGCTTACCCTCTGACTAGGAGAGACTCTGCCTGGCAGCCAGATGCTTCTCTTGGGCCCCAGTTTATCTCTGGGCAGCTTTGTCAAGAGAGTCACACAGTGTCAGGCGGAGGCTGCCGGGAGAGCGTCCAGTGATCAGGAGAACTCCACCAGCATGCTTTTGTGGGACTTCTCTTTCTGTAGGGAGTATGTTTGCATGAGACTGCACAATCTGGTTGTTCATTCGGTCAACAATTATTTACTAACATCTCACAGTATGTCAGGCACTGTCCTAGGGTCTGGGGATACAGCCATGAGTAAAATACACACAGAATCCCTGCTCTCATGGAGCTGGAGAGAGATAGTCAGGGGTGGATTATCCAATAAGCAAGGTAGGCACAGGCTTAGTTGTGCTTACTTACTAATCTGTCGTGAACAATTTCACATGGGTTTCACTATGCCACATCAAAGTGAAACCCATGTGAAATTGTTTACGACAGATTAGTAAGTAAGCACAAGTAAGCCTGTGCTTACCTTGCTTATTGGCTAACCCACCCTTGCAGATAATAAGCTTATATACCAATATATAACATGTCTGGAGTCTCTGGGTGGAATAACGGTTAAACACTGAACTACTAACTAAGTTTAGTGGTTCAAACCCAATAAGAAGTACCTCAGAAGACAGACCTGGCAATCTGCTTCAGCAAGGTCACAGCCTTGAAAACCCTATGGAGCAGTTCTGCACTGCACATGTGGGGTCACCATGAGTCAGAATCCACTCAATGGCAACCAAGCACAACATGATATGATGGGTGCAGACATGCTCTCTGAATTAAAACAAGGCAGGATACTGGACCCGGGCAGAGCAGGATTGGGAACTCAGAAGTGTTTTAGCTGCAGTGGTCAGGGAAGCCTCTTAGTGAAGTGACATCAGAGCAGGGACCTGCAAGAAGTGAGGGCATGAGCGTCAGTGCTGCAGCCCAGCCTGAAGCAAGAGCAAAGCCCTGGGGCTAGAGCGTGCTTGGTAAGTTTGCGTATCCATGAGCCCCAATTGAGTACAGAATAGTAATAGTAAGCAAGGGGAGAGTATGAAGATGAGGTTAGAGAAGTAACTGTAGGTCAGACTACCGAGGTCTGTGCTTCTCAAACTCCAGTGTGCCTACAGATCCCATTAAGATCTTCTTAAAATGTAAACTCTGATCCTGGAGGTCTGCACTTCTAAGAGGCTTCCAGGCGATGCCAGCGCTTCTGATCTGACGGCTACACTTTGAGTAGCAAGGCTTAGGACCTTCTTTGCCACAGAGATAAGATGCTAAACATCTTACAATGCACAGGATAGCTCCCCACAACATAGAAGTATCCTGTCCAAAATGTCAATAGTCCGAGTCTGAGAAACGCTGCCCCTGTGGTGACTGTAGGAGCCCCGGGGTAGCACAGAGGGTTAAGCACTTGACTAATAACCAAAAGGTTGGCTGTTCAAACCACACAGAGGCACCTCCGAAGAAAAGCCTGATGATCTACTTCCGAAAAATTAGCCATTGGAAACCCTATGGGCCACAGTTCTACTCTGACACACGTGGGGTCGCTATGAGTCAGAGTTGACCGACAGCAACTGGCTTAGCCTCAGTAAGAATTTTGGCTTTTACTATTGAGTCAAATAGGAAGTCTTTGGAGGCTTTTGAGCCTCTCTTATTTTAAAAGAGTCCCTCTGGCTACTATGTGGAAAATAGTACGAGAGCAATGGCAGGAGAAGGAAGATCTGCTAGGAGATGTTCAGAATGGTCTAGGTGAGATGTAATAATGCCAGGACCCGGGTCACAGTCAGGTGGGACAGTCACACCCAGTGTCTCTTCAAATGGATTGTGGGGATGGACTCTACCATTCAGGTGGAACATAGGTAGAGTTGTCACCTGTGGCCTTGCAGAAGCCTTCGAGTCAAAAACTCTTTGATGATTTGGTGAAAATTATATCTGAGAGGCTTGGTTCTGCCTCATTTCTGAATTTAATTTCCATCCATGATGCACGTGTTACTATTGCATTAAACGTGAAATCCTTGCATCCTGTCATTTTAATGTATGTCCACTAGTGCAGTGAGGGTATTTTTATCCATCTCCAAAACAAGTACAAACAGTTTGTGCTTGTATTGAAACATAACACATTAAGCTAAAGAGCACCCAGTTAATTTTTTAAACTTTTCTTTTGGCGTCCTTACATTTAGGGTAAAACATTTGACTAAGTTCATCTCAGAACAAGAAACTTCCCTTGGACTAGAAATTAACATCCAGTCAGTGGCCTATTATTGATAGATGTGTGGCCATGTTCACTCTGGATTTCTTAGCTGACTTATTTAATAATCATAATATATAATTCAAAATATTTATATTTTTCCCTTCCCTCTTATGTTATAATTGGAGCGCCGGTGGCAGAGCAGTTAAGAGCTTGGCTGCCACCCAAAAGGTCAGCAGTTCGAATCCACCAGCCTCTCCTTAGAAACCCTATGGAGAAGTTCTACTCTGTCCTCTAGGGTCGCTATGAGTCGGAATCGACTTGACGGCAATGAGTTTAATGTTATAATTTGCCTGAGAAGCCTTTAAGTTTCCCTCATCTAGTGGTTCTCCACTGGAGGTGATTCTGCCTCCCCAGAGACACTTCGCATTGTCTGGAGACATTTTTTATTGTCAGGACTTAGGGGATGTTATTGAGATCTTGTGGTTAGGAGCCAGGGATGCTGCTAAACATCTTACAATGTACAGGACAGACCCCCACAACAAAGAATGTCAAGAGTGCTAAGTTCGAGAATGTGCCTCACAGACCACCAACTACTGATAACGTAGCTGACCAGCTGCTGTGCCCTGAAATTCATCACAGCGTTTTCCCTGAGCCATCCGTTCCTGCGGGCTGCTCCTGGTCAGTGATGCTCCTCGGCAGGGATGCTAAGGCCAGGCCTTTACTGGGAGACAGAGGGTTCTTCTGAAAGCCAGCTTTGGCTCCAGGGCTCCCCAGCATTCTTGCCAAGACTTTCTTACACAGCACAGTGGTCTAAGACACTTCCGCCTAACTGCCCTCCTTCACTGGGGGTCAGACTGGCATCACAGTGTGAAGGCTGCCCTGGCCGTTCCCAGCTCCCTACCCATTGTCTCTCACAGACATTTCCCCTAATAAAAATCTCGGCACTCTTAATCCTACTTTAGCGTCTGCTTCTCAGAGGACCTGGATTAATACACTAGGCACTGAATAATTGAGAAGGGATAATGAATTCATGAACCTTCCCATTGTGGTGACTGGGGAAGTAAATGTTGTAATATCACAGAAGGGACTCAGAAATAAGAACTTGGCTTCTAAATTATTAGTATAAGCAACATAATAAATAAAGGAGAGTAGAAATATTTAGAAAGAAATTGGTAAAAGCCAATTATTCACACAAGAAACAAAGAATTAGCTATTATTCATTTTTTTAAAACTCACGACAAGTATTAACAGAAAGAACTAAAACTAGGCATGAGAATATGATCTTTTCCCAATTTTGAAAATGTAGACAAGTTCTAGGCATAGTCATGAGGACATCATCCTTAATTAGAGCAGTAATTTCCATTTCTGAATGTCTAAGACAAAAATTGTACCCATCCTCAGAAAGCCTGTGAGTGTCTGTAGTTCTTCCTACTAGATTTGTGAGCTACCATAGGCTTTGGTCAGGAAGAGTTTCCTGTGTGAACACATCACCACGGACCATTTGGAGTCACCCTGACCTTTACCTGTACAGTCAGCTTCCCTTCCAGTGGCTTCTGTGACATGCATCAGTCTGGGTAGATTCTGCCCAGGCAACAATTTCTGTCTGTGGGTTACCACGCTCCACCCTGCTTCCTGGGTTATATGAGTCTCTCCTTGGTTGGGCATGCCCCTCAGCCACCCACCACTGGGTGGGTGGCAGCTAAAGTCAATAGTCCTGGCACTCATAGATCTTGATCTCTGGTCTGTTATGAACTCTAGCCCAAGAAATACTCAGATCTTACTACGGACTCACACGACTGTGTGTTCCGTGCATTTAACCTCGTTTTGTGACTTTCAAGATTTATTATGTTGATGGATAAAATGGCAATCCTCTCTCAGAGGTTAACACATCGACCTTTCTGAATCAGACGAGCACCACTAGAGAAACCTAGGAGATGCCCCAACTTTATTCTGGTGCTTGCAGATGCAGGGCTGGCCTACTGTACCCCCAAACCCATTGCTGTTGAGTCGATTCCAACTCATAGCGATCCTATAGGACAGAGTAGAGCTGCCCCATAAGGTTTCCAAGGCTGTAAATCTTTATGGAAGCATCTTTCTCCCATGGAGTGGCTGATGGGTTTGAACCACCGACCTTTAGGTTAGCAGCTGAGTGCTTAACCACTGTGCCATCGGGGCTCCGTCTATTGCACAGCTGGCACTCATATTGTGGGGACAGATATCCTTGAGGAAAACCCTGAAAGAGAGGCTGACATTTTTCTAATGTCTTCTAGGTACCAAACCCTGAGCAGGTCACTTTTCATATGGTAACTCATTTAATTCCTACAAGAGTCCTGTGGTAGTAAACCAAAAAAAACCCAAACCCGTTGCTGTTGAGTCGATTTCGACTCATAGCAACCCTATAAGACAGAGTAGAACTGCCCCATAGGGTTTCCAAGGAGCAGCTGGTGGATTCAAATTGCCAACCTTTCGGTTAGCAGCCGAGGTCTTAACCACTGCGCCACTAGGGTATTGTAATCTCCATTTTAATGATGAAGAAATTGAGACTCTGAAACTTTAAGTGACTTGCCTAAGATTCCAATCTTAATAAGTGGCAGAAGCCTAATTTGGACACTCCTGTTCTAATTCCGGAGCCCTGGTGGCGCAGTGGTTAAGAGCTTGGCTGCTAACCAAAAGGTTGGCAATTCGAATCCATCAGCTACTCCTGGGAAACCCTATGGGGCAGTTCTACTCTGTCCTATAGGGTCGGAGTCAAAATTGACTCGACGGCAATGAGTTTTGTTTGGTTATTCAAATTCCAAAGGTCCTAATGATTCTAGATTATATTCTAGGTAATATCACTTTCCAACAGCCACTCTCAGTACCCAAACCTGCCATTAGGGTTTGTTATTTTTTTCTGACTGAACACAACTAAGGGACCCGCCACTGGAAGTCAAAGTTTCCACTCAGACATGTAGATAACTAGCTACTGGTTCTCCCTAACTCTACTGGCTAATGCCAGCTTATTGAGACCAAAAGCGAGTCTGTGGGAAGCAATCTGCCATGAAGATTGGGAACCAAATCAATAACGTCAGTCAGCGCCGGGTAAGAGGTCCCTCCTGTGCTTGCACTAGTGGCTCAATAAATGCCCGCAAATTAGCGTACAAATAATCGCATAAGCAAACAAAAGCATTTGTCTGTAAAAGCCACAAGGTTTTAGGGTAGAGAGAGTGGGAAGCTCGTATAATTAAAACTTTTGCAATGTCCGTATGATACTTCCATTGACAGGGAATATGCTAACTTCCCAAGGGAATCTTTCCAACTTCGTAAGATTCTAGCTGTTGGAAAGGAATCCCTGGTGAACAGAACCTTTGAAAAGGAAAATCAAGCAATTGAAAATAACTGTTACTTTATACAATGGTTAATTAACTTACACAGTGGTTTTGTTACTCTAAATAATTGATTCAAGCGTGCATGTAAATATGACCAAAAACCAACCAGTTGCCGTCAAGTTGATTCTGACTCTTTGTGACCCCGTGTGTGTCAGAGTAGAATTGTGCTCCATAAGGTTTCAATGGCTGATTTTTCAGATATAGATCACCAGGCCTTTCTTCTGAGGCACTTCAAGGTGGACTCAAACCTCCAACCTTTCGGCTAACAGCTGTGTTAACCATTTGCACCACCCAGGGACTCCAAATATGACCAAGAAGTGTTTAATTCATCAATTTTGGATACTTAATGAAAGTTTATGTAAGTGAGAACTGTTTCCAGGGTGTTCCTGGGCTTTCATAGGGTTGAAGTCAAGGGAAACAACTTTTTACTTTGTAGTGTGGAAATCAGGCTATACAAATTGAAAAGGCAAAGTTTGAGAGTAGAGTTTGCGGAGCTGGACCCAGAGCACCAGTAGCACATACTGTGCGTCCAC